>NW_005187770.1:209107-219612 GCF_000239375.1 Pundamilia nyererei | reverse complement strand
CTGCGTTACTAAAACCGTGAATTTTTTTGCGAGAATGTCTCATGACAGTGACGTAAGCGAGTGCGACGTTCGTGACAACAGCTGTGTGCAGATCAACAATGGATAATATATCGAGTGCGGGAGAGAGTATGAGCGTGCAGCGTTTAAAGCGTGGAAGTACTGACCTTACTTTGAGTTTGATTCCATAAAACGTGACAAAACATTAGTGTCCGTTGTGTGTGGGAAGAAAACTTCTTTTTACAGTGAAAACTCCCTAAACTTCCAAGCAAGCACCGAGTGCGCTACCACGTAATGGGAAATTCACAGTAATTAGTTACTGATTACTTGACCAACACTGCTTACAATAACATCACCTTCAGTGCATCCTGTGTTGGACATGTGCCGTTTTAGCTCTTTATGAGACTCTTGTGGTCACAGCAAACGCTGGTTTCCTGAGATGACCATATTAGGGAAATCACCTCCCTCTGATCTCAGACAGAGCAAAGAGCAGAAAAGAAACTATGTTTAAGGGCATTTTACAGCATTTGGCTATGTTTAATATGAGCATCCGCAGTATGTGTAATAACAGAAAATGAGCAAAAGCGGAGAAAGTCAACTTGGCAATTTTCCAAAATATTTGCCCTTGTAAATGCTTCCACCTTCAAAGGTGGTCTAACTTTTGAAAATGTCTTTTCAAAAGTGAGTTTTAGAAAATATATTCACAGAGAGCTGTCGTCACTCTTTACAGGATCCAAAGACTTTCCAAAACCAACCCTCCAACACAGCAGCACAAGCAGCATTAAATATTTTCCACTCAGCTATCAGTCGTGTGGTGTGACACCTCTCCCACAGTTTGAAAGGAAGTCACAGCCCACTCTAACTGATAACAGCAAAACATGTAAGGGTTATCCTTTTAATCACCTGAGCTTACATGGCACTGTGCAGATTTCTCTTTTCCTTTTAAACAAACAACCTTTATTTGTCACATACACAATCATACAGACTACAACATGTAGTGAAATGCTTGGTGTCCGAGCTGCAGACAGGCTGCAGACGTAGCCGTGCCATGGGGACGTTTCCTCTCCACCACAAGACATTTGTCATGTGTGGTCTTCCTCCTTGTCAAAAATGTTCAGTTTGAAGAAAGACCATATTTTAAAAAGAACAAAAAATTAAAAATACACAAGAATATCTAGTAAAATAATCCAGATTTTGTTTATCCATCTGTCCATCCCAAACTCCTCCATGCTCTGCCTTTGAGACACTGTAGGTGACTTATATTCCTATTTTAAATTGACCTAGAGGACATTTCTGGGGCATTTGCTGAAACTGAAGGTCTTTTGGAAAACCTAACTTTGTTTTGCTGATTATGAGCAACACTTTTCACTTTTAACAGTTTTCCCAAATATGACTCTGATCTCTGGTACAGTATGTTGACAGAGATTCAAATCTAAACAAGAAACAAAGAAGAACATTATGCGTCTGATGTTTGATTATCAATCATCAGGTGTTGAGTGGCACAACAACACTGAAAAGACCTGTGATCCATAGCAATCCTTTCTCTGTTCTCAGTCATTCGCTGCTGCTTCTACTTTTTTTTAGTAAAGATAACAATGGTTCAAAGTGCCTGCCATGAAGAGTATACCCACAGGAAGTGTTGTGCCTCCACAGTCTAATAAAAGAAATGAAACCAGCAGCATGAAAAAAGTAAAAGCGTGAAATGTGTTAGAAAGTTTACGTCAACAATGAAATAAAGTAAGACAGGTCATTAGTCTGAAAAAACTCAAGGCTCAATCCTGCACTCCTGCCAGCTGTTCATGAGCGAACTCGATTAAAGCTTAAAGTACTTATGAGAACCTGAGCCTTAAAAATTATGCATTAATCTTAAACACAGGCTTAAAAACTCTGCAATAGGCCCTGGGAAGATGATTTATGTGTGTGTGTGTGTGTCCTTATCACCGTGTTGGATGCAACACATAAGTATAAATCCCTTGTGAAGTTTGGCTAATTTACCTAGTGTATATCAAGCCAAATGTTATAGTTTAATATAAGATATCTATCCACTCTAGTCAGTTCATCATGGCAGGGTAAACCGTTCATATGTGCGTATAAAAAAAGTTTAATTTGATTCAATTTCCTCTATATACACACACACACCTACACATATCTATTTTTGTGTTTTTATTTTGGACTTTACTGGGGTAGTTCAAAACCATTGTTATTTATCGTATACTCGACCTTGGTGCAGCCTGTCAAATTCACCCACATCTGCATCAAACATCTGTTTCAGTTCCTCTTTCCTTAAGATAATATCTTCATGATTGGCTGCCCTTTACAAACAGAAGGTTTGATAAGCAGGTGGGTGGAGCTCCTCTTACAGAGTTATCATGTTTCTCAAGAAGCACAAACCAATCAGCCAAGGAGCAGCCGTTGGCTTGCGATGTAAACTACATAAGAGGCTGATGCCATTGCTAGCATTCGTGACTGAGCATGGGTTTAATTGCATTGTGGTTGTGTCCTAGTGTTTCATGTGGTGCCAGTGACAATAGAAACAAGTACAATTATGAGACTTTTTCTCTTTATTCACTGCTCTGCTTATCTGACAGCTGTGCGTCCTTATATTAAAGCTATGGCTGGCGATGTGTCACCATAGACGGTACTGATTGATGGTGCTGAGCAGGATAGTTGCCGAGTGCAGCGTGAAATTTCCATGGAGATGCATCGCAGGTTAAGCTGCAGGTTTTGTCACAGCATTTCAAAAGGGGTGTGAGTTTAGGTATAGGGTTTGTGGAAGGTTTAACACAGAAGAATAAACCCCCTGTAAGTTTGTGCCCATCAAAGAGAAAGAGGTCAGCAATGTGTGAGAACATTTGACCGGTCAAATAAGTCTGACAACACACTAGGGAATATTTAATAGTTGATGGTGCTCGTTAATCTGAAAACTCCTCTCTGCCCACTGCTTTTATGGAAAGTTGCACACAAATTTTAAAACGTGTAATGTCTGACAGGACAGCCAAGCTAACACTAAATGACTTTGAAGGTAGGAAGGGTCCAGTGAAAATCATTTTTCAAGGTGCATTTTCTTTACATTTCACCTGACACTCAAAATTCTAGTGTTATAGTAACGTTACTATAACACTAGAATTTTGATTAAAACATGATTTAAATGATTAAATCATGATATGCCATATACATTTTCCTTATGAGATGAATTGTCAGTGCAAACTCTCCACTCACACTCCACTGACTAAAACAGTCACTTTATCAGAAATGTTTTGGTAGCAGAGGAGCATGCTGGGAAATGTATCACTTATACTTCCGCACCTTGTTCCTTGTCAATTTGTGCAAAATGTCTGCAACCCCACACACCTCAACTATGTTCCTCTTATGGAGAGGTTATCCGGTAGTGCTGTATTTTAATTGTGTTTAGCAAGCAAAGCAAAAATGTGCCTGTCAAAAGAGGAAGGAAAGAAGAGAGCAGGGTGAGGACAGCACCAGGACGTGAGATCTGATCAGTGCTAGGCCTGAACGATGAAGCTCAGACGGCTGCGTAGCAATGAACCATTGTTACCACTTACATGTTAAACACGTGCACTCAAACTGCAACATGAGTGTGTGCATGTAGCAGCTGCTCCAGTGGAAACGATCACTGAGTGAGGAATTTTCTAAATGAGAGTACTTGTTGTATGCTGACTCATCATGTCAGTTTGTGTTTTATTATGACTATATGCTGCTAGTTTTTGATTTATAGTGTGTGTGTGTGTGTGTGTGTGTGTGTGTGTGTGTGTGTGTGTGTGTGTGTGTGAGAGAGAAAGATACGTTGTTTGCTCAGGTGTAACAGGGCTCTTCACAGATGGAAGTGAGAAAACAAACCCTGAGTAACCCAACAGAAATGGGACCCGTGATGGAAGAAAATCCCGGCATCTCATTTGCTTCTTCTGCATTAAACACGAGGTAACAGCACGTACATGCGTGAAAGCTGGAGACGGGGACGGTCACCCACTGGTGACGCAGCCACCCCAGAGGTCTAAATCAGTCGTAGCTCACTCAGCGATCACCGTGCAGCAGCGCAATACGAGGAAGTGCGCGTGCCCGTGAACCGGTGCGTTTCTCTTCATTTCCTGAATCCCGCTCCCGAGATTCGCAACGACATGGGAGGCCCACGGACTCCAACCAAGTGAGGAGAAACTGGGAAATGAGGCGCGGAGGTAAGGGATCCTTTTTTCCACAGACACCCAGCGAAGTTCCTGTAAACTTTTTGCCTTTTGTGTTCTGCTGTCCGCAAACGAAACCGCGGACCTGCGAGTTTAGAAGTGCCGCTTAAAAACACTGTGAGTTTAAAACAGAGGATACGATGCAAAAACGCTCAATAACGTTGAAACTTTCATTTTGTGGGGGTGATGCTGCAGCGTCACTATAAACAACACCAGTGGACCTGCTTTCAGCTGCTGCTTTGTAAAATATCCATATTAATATTTAATCGGACAGTATAGATAAAAAAAAAGTATACATATAGTATGGTATATGTAGTAGGACCGTGTAGTATCACCTGAGAACAGGTGTACAACCCGCGATACGCTTCAAATCACCGGCGTGCGCTACCTTCCCTCTGCTGCATTTAAGTGCGGTTGGAAAAACTTAACGGACACTACTGTGAAGAATCTCGGCCTTGTTTCACATCCAAACTGTACCCAAGCAGTGAAGGGTTTATGCTTTATGGGCGAATGTACTGATTATATGTGAATGTGTTCTGTGGGGACTATTCATAGTCAAAGGATGCTTTACCGCTTGCTGAAATGAAAATAAAGAAGGTAGAAGGTGAAGACGGGGAACAACTTGACCTTTGACTAAGGAGCCACAGTGCACCAGTAACAAATGTGCTTCATTGTGCAATGCCAGTAAGACAGGTGTTGCCTTTGTCACCCTTCGGGCATGAAAACTGTTAACATGTTTATCCCATACATACAGTTATATAAAGGAAACCGTTGACATGTCTCTGCAGACACATTCATGAAGGCAACCTGCCAGGATTTTGTATGTTTATATTTTGATAAGTTGGCACGGAGATCCAGACGACACTACTGTAACACTGTTGTATTGATGGCGTTATATCAAGTTATCTTATCAGATGTTATTCGCAGTGTTATTCTGCATGTGTTTAAGGTTTTAGATTAGCGTTATGCATTTTGATGCATTAAACAGTCACATGAGACCAAAATAAGATGCCTCTTCTGCTCTGCCTCAACCCAGCTTTGTTTTTTTGACTCGTTTTTGGTTCGAGCAGCAGTAACACGTGTCTGACGCACATCGAATGCCACCAGGAAGTCACATGCTGGTTTTTGGACTCTGGCAGTTTGAAGGGCTCTATGAATGCTTGCTCAGATGCATCACACAGACACATACCTGCTGGTTCATGCTAAGTGACAGACTCTGAAATCCTGAAGCATATTATTTGTCTGCTAATTCAACAAGGAGCCAATGTTGTGAACGCACTCAATGGGACGCTTGGCTAATGCAGCCTCACAAACAGGCCTCAGAAAAATTCAAACGAATGGCTTGGGTGAATTTTCACACCATGAACTTCTTAGAAACAGCTTTTTTCCCCCCTTTTTTTTTTAGCAAAAATGTGACTTCCACAGCTGAATTTGAGAATCGTAAAATTAGGAGTCCGTGGGTATTTATGCACTTTTGGTGACAGTTTAAGGTGGCCCCTGTGGGAAATGTGTTGGCACTTGAGCATTGGCATGTATTTTTAACCTCAGATGTTGCTGCTTGGTCATGCCCAACCCCATCTGCCTCCTGATGTTGAACGCTCACATTACTTGTTTCACACAGCAGAAACAAAAGGCTTCTGTGTAGTGCAGATAACCATTTGCCTTGCCTCTGATAGATTTGCACGGAATTACTTATTACTTACCAACCAAATTTGTAAATCACCTGATAAGTTCAAACTGAGAGAAGAGCTTTGGCGGACACAGATAAGAGCACATCCTGCATCAGCTCGAGACAAAACACCTCTTTTACTTTGACATTATCGATTGACTCAGTGTTTTACTGGATGATTAACCACCACAAAAGATGTACTGACTATCGGATGTGGTTTGTAAGCTCAATATGCTACTCACCTACCCATAAATGCTAGTGACTATGGTCATTTCTAGTCGATGAATTACATGCCCACATGTTTTTATTAATCACACTCAGTAGTTTGTGCTGATTGAACTTGGGACATTGAATCAATCACAGCAAATGAGCTGATAATCAGCAAGAGAGCTATGTGATCACTGCATAATGAGCTGACAGTGAATGAATAGCTTGTGAAGCCACTGAGTGCAAAGGTCATTAGAGTTCATTACTTTGTTAAAGCGACATATGTGGTGTTTTTATGGTGTTACACGGAGCAGCTTCAACTTAGAAAAAGAAGAAACCAAACTGAAATCATGTTATTCACTCTTAAAAGTAAAAAGAGATCTGTGAGCCCTTCTTAAATCTTATCCTGGATGAATCACATCTTTCTAGAAGAAAATAAACAACAGAGGCTGAGGTGTAATGAGTTGACACAAGTGAAACTAAACTGTGTTATTATAAAGATAACTGAGCGTTGCCGGTGAAATAAAGGAAATCAGTGTGCGTCGCATGTAAACAGAGACGCTGCTTATGAGCCTTGTGGCTCTAAAGACAAAAAAAAGCAGAATCAGACAGACAGAAATAAGTCATAATGAAAGCTCGGTATAGATGGCTGCACTTCCTCAGAGTACGGGTGGATGTAATGACCAAAAATAAATTCCTGCTAAATAAGGCTTCCACAGAAAGTGCAATAAAACCCCTCAGAGCTGCTCGCTGTGTCCAGCTTCCCAAAAAGCTCCGTACCACCAGAAATGTAGGAGACAGCATTTATTAAAGATAAAGTTCTACTGTGGTAGAAGAACAATGTGGTCACAGACAAAGGAGGACTTCCTGTTTGTGGCCATATTGATGATACAGACCTGGTTCTAATTTGTTTCATCTCAGGAAATGTATTAACTTTTTTGGAACAACAAATCTAAAGGTGTGTTTATCTGGAAGGAGGAATGAGTTATATCTGAGAATTTGGTCATCTCTCTTAGATCAGTTCCATACCTTTGCGGTCTGACGTCTTCCACCAATGGGCTGAGGCCGTCGGCGGGGCCAGGATGAGTGCAGACCTGCTGTTGGAGGAGCTGCTAATCAAGCGTTCGCAGCAGAAGAAGAGGACGTCGCCGCTGAACTACAAGGAGAGGCTGTTCGTCCTCACCAAGAGCCGGCTGACATATTACGATGGAAGAGCTGAGGTCGCTTTCAGTTTCTGTTCATTTGTTGTATTCTTACATTTTATACAGGAGGAACAATGCGGTTTTCGTCCTGGTCGCGGAACACTGGACCAGCTCTTTATCCTCTCCAGGATACTTGAGGGTGCATGGGAGTTTGCCCAACCAGTCTACATGTGTTTTGTGGACTTGGAGAAGGCATTCGACCGTGTCCCTCGGGGTGTCCTGTGGGAGGTGTTGCGGGAGTATGGGGTGTCTGGCCCATTGCTACGGGCCATTCGATCCCTATACAACCGTTGCAAGAGCTTGGTTCGCATTGCCGGCAATAAGTCGGACTCGTTCCCGGTGGGTGATGGGCTCCGCCAGGGCTGCCCTTTGTCTCCAGTTCTGTTCATAATTTTTATGGACAGGATTTCTAGGTGCAGCCAAGTGGTGGAGGGCTTTCGCTTTGGTGGCCTCAGAATCTCATCTCTGATTTTTGCGGATGATGTGGTTCTGTTGGCTTCATCGGGTGAGGGCCTCCAGCTCGCACTGGAACGGTTCGCAGCCGAGTGTGAAGCAGCGGGAATGAGGATCAGCAACTCCAAATCTGAGGCCATGGTTCTCAGCCGGAAAAGGGTGGAGTGCCCACTCCGGGTCGGGGATGAGTTCCTGCCCCAAGTGGAGGAGTTCAAGTATCTCGGGGTCTTGTTCGCGAGTGATGGGAGAAGGGAGCCGGAGATCGACAGATGGATTGGGGCTGCAGCTGCAGTAATGCGGACGCTGCACCGGTCCGTCGTGGTGAAGAGGGAGCTGAGTGTAAAAGCGAAGCTCTCAATTTACCGGTCGATCTACGTCCCTACCCTCACCTATGGCCACGAGCTGTGGGTAGTGACCGAAAGAACGAGATCGCGGATACAAGCGGCAGAAATGAGCTTCCTCCGAAGGGTGGCTGGCCTCTCCCTTAGAGATAGGGTGAGAAGTTCGGCCATCCGGGAGGGGCTCAGAGTAGAGCAGCTGCTGCTCCACATCGAAAGGAGCCAGCTGAGGTGGTTCGGGCATCTGACAAGGATGCCCCCTGGGCGCCTCCTGGGTGAGGTGTTCCAGGCATGTCCCACCGGGAGGAGGCCCCGGGGCAGACCCAGGACACGCTGGAGAGATTATATCTCTCGGCTGGCCTGGGAACGCCTTGGTATTCCCCCGGATAAGCTGGAGGAGGTGGCTGGGGGAAGGAGGTCTGGGCCTCTTTGCTTAGGCTGCTGCCCCCGCGACCCGGCCCCGGATAAAGCGGATGAAGATGGATGGATAGATGTTGTATTTTTATTTTTAGCTCCTTTAGTACTGATGAGATTATGTGATGGTGAAGCGTTCATCTTCCACTCCTACAGTACTGGTTAGACTTTAGTGAAACAACATTGATTTGTACATGATGTGACTGTAAGTCTCCCTGACATCTCAGTGGATTTTAGGGATTTTAGTTCTCAGACATTATAACAACCTGTGAATTGTGATGGATCATGAGGAAGACAAGCACTGACAATCTGATCATTTTTGCTTTTTCTTAAAGCCGACTTATTCTGCTCATGTTCAGCTCTGTAACTTTATTCTTGAACTTTATTGGAGTAATTTTGCATGATTAAAATACAAAAACAACTCTTATTTATTTTTTTACAGTCTCTCCTACAACCTGATTTAACCCCCTTCAGTTAAGGCCACCCTTACTTTAACAGAGCTTCTTCTGACTGGCTGCCTCTCATAGAAATAAATGATTGTGGGTTTTAATGACCATATTAGGGATATCCCCTCTCTATGACATCATACAGATCCAAAACCAAAATTGGGGGGGGAAAAGGACAGAAAAGGAGAGCTCGCAACAGTCAACAACGTGAGTTTTGGCTCACATACATGTAGTGACTTCATTTTGAAACTTTGGCCATGTTTTATAGGAACAAGACACAAATAACAGACAATAAGGAGAAGCACTGGTTCAGAGTTCATGCTTACCTGGTTCTATACTATAATCCTATAGCATAGTCTGGGAATTAGATGTTTGAACTTGCCAGTGAAACATGTTTAGTATCCAGTCAGCTTACTTGAAGATGAAAACTGGAAACAGCAAGCTGGGCTCCTGTTCAGCAGTTATTTTAGAGACATTATTAGAGAGAGAGACGCGGTTTTCAAAGAATGCTGAAGTGAAAGCTTTTGGAGAATTCAACAACAGCAGAGATGATGCAGAAGTCTAACTTCCAGGGAAGAAAAGCATCTTTTCTTATACCAAGTTTTTTTGGCATTCGGTCATTTTATACCAGTTTTTCATGCATGATACTTTGGATCAAAATATTGCCTTTTAAAAAATGACTTTTCTTCTTTTTTTGGTACATATTGTAATTTTGCTTTTGTGGTACCTTTTTTTTCCTCCTGACTTTTAACCTTTGAAATGGTGATTTTTAACCTTTTGTTTAAGTAAATAGCAGCTACATGTGGGTGTTTCATCAAAAAACATTAAAGTCATTTGAGTCAGCAGTAGCTCTGTAATGTTACACTGAGCCAGAATAGTCATTTATCTCTTTTTATATTAAGTTAAGCTAATGGTTCTGGTTCATTTGTACTGCACAGGTGTGAAAGTGTCATCAATCTACATTGTTTTAATATGATTTATGCCCTTCAACTGTGAAACTGAAAATGTCTGTTTAAACATCTCGTTGGTTCAGGTAGCAACACCCTGTTTTAAGCTGAGTGTTCACTTTCAGTTTTTCCAGGAATGCCCACACAGCTGCATACAGGGCTCTTATCCCAGTTTAAATCAAAAATTCTGCTGAAGGAAATGAGTTACATGTCAAATTAGTTCAACAATCATTTGAATACTGCTAATGTGCAAATATGCTATGTCAGCACAAAATGTCAAAGTGTCTAAGACTGCAAGTTGGATAATATTACAAAGACAGCAAACATTAAAAAATGACATGATGTTTGCATCAACAGAAGAAGTTCAAGAGGGGCTCCATCGAAGTGAGTCGCATCAGATGTGTGGAGATTGTCAAGAATGGAGGAGGGGTCATCCCCTGCCAGAACAAATACCCCTTTCAGGTACAAACACACTACCACACTCTCACCTGCAACCAGAGAGACCTCTTTCTTTATATGCATACTGTCGAGTTAATGAGTAGTAATGCAAATACAGGGAGTGCAGAATTATTAGGCAAATGAGTATTTTGTCCACATCATCCTCTTCATGCATGTTGTCTTACTCCAAGCTGTATA
>NW_005187770.1:205466-207664 GCF_000239375.1 Pundamilia nyererei | reverse complement strand
TACCATTCTTGAGTTGATCAATAGTGGGTCAACGTCCCTTTTATGGGACAACTCGGCCTTTCCACCATTTGGTTTGAGAACTGAAGAAGCTTCTCAGATGAGAGGTGAAACGTCTTCAAGAAACTTAAAGAAGTCCAGTCACTTTCTTGCTAAGCCCCTTATACAAATTAAAATATTACATCGTTTTGGACCTCTGACCTGTTCTTGAAGGCAGAATAAGCTCAAACTTGCTTAAATGCTTACATTTTACTATGTTTGTATCAGGAACATTTAGGAAATGACACTGGTATATCTGGTTTATGGGGATTTTAAATATCACATTATAGTTTACATCCAATTATTATGCCAAATTTAACCTGTAACCACACTTTTACATTTCACATCTGCCTTTTTTTCAAGTTGAGTCTAAAGTGTATTATTCTTGTTGCATTATGAACCTCCTAAGTATGTTTAAGCTTTCAGACTGCTTCTTGTTTTGTTGTAAGATTAAACTATGCCTATGCAGCTTTGAAATCTACATAAAACTGTGTTAGCAGACAGATCTGTGTGTTTGTGTCCAGGTGGTGTACGATACCAACACCCTCTATGTATTTGCTCCAAGTCATGAAAGCAGAAGTCGATGGGTCCAGAGCCTCAAAGAAGGTCAGTCCCTGTTTTGTTCTGTGAAAAACTAGCAAATGCACATATATACAGGGGTAGGGTATGAAAGCTCACACTGGGAGTTTAGACATCTGAAGTACTGCAGAGATGTTTTTTCACACTTTGAACCACAAAGCACAAACTGGTTTTCACACATGCAAATACCTTCCAGCACCCCTGCACTGTTTCCATTGTTCTTGTTGTTCCTGTCATGAGAAATTTAGCATTTATTTTACTCAACAGAAGCGCTGTGTACTGCTTAGTAATTTGACCTGATTTCTCAAACCTCAGAAGTGCAATGGTTAGTTCACTTTTCTGTCTTATAGTTTGAACTGTGTATCATTACTGATGTTCTTCTAGAGGTCACAATGCTCTTTTTATTTTGTTGATCTTTTTATTCTAAATAATTTAATTCTCTTTATTTAAACAATGCAAGTATCAGTCATTAGGACTATAAATGGGTGCATCTCAAAGTCTTTCATAGGAAATAGATATCAATGAGTATAAATACAAACAGTATCATTATAGGTTAGGTGGCTGGTTGTAGTATAGATCAAAAACACAGGGATACTCTACATATTTCAGCTTCAACTGTGAATGACAACCCTCCAGTTGTCAAAGGAGCTTGCAAAGAAAAGCGTCTGGACTTCTTTAAGTTGCTTGAAGACGTTTCTTTATAGATGAAGATTATAGATGGCAGAGAGTTGGTGTCTGCCATCTATAATCCAGTTTTGAGATCCCTTCCCAGACGCCTTAACGCCCACTCACATCCTGGGCCATCTGATCTCAGGAATTCGCATGATAAGGTGGGGCCAGGTTTCACAATGAACTCACCCGAAACTCTGGCTGATTGGGACCCACACCCAGTTTCACACCTTGGCTCAGGCAATTAGAGGATCATCAGGGGACCTTTTGTCCCTCTGTGGGGGGAAACTCCCACTAGGTTTATATCTGGGACTCTGCACCATTTGACCTTAGAACTGAAGAAGCTTCTCGACTCAGGTGAAACGTCTTCAAGCAACTTAAAGAAGTCCAGACGCTTTTCTTTGCAATGCAAGCTCCTTTGACTACGATGACCTGGATGACTGAGAACCTTCACAGACAACCCTCCTGTTGTGTTCACCCCCACCCTTACTTTAGAGCTCCGGTCACAATTGGCCGGTCTGTTTTAACAGCTCTTAAATTAACATAAGAAACATTTTTCACCACCAAATTCAGTTCAGTGGGTGGGTCAATGGGTCGTAAAGTGGGTCTTTCATTTTGCTTTATTCAGTTTGAAATTGAAATCGCTCAAACTTTCTTTAATTTGAGCATCTTCATGAACAAGTTGGATGAAATCTTTAATAATTACACGTTTTTAAATGTAGCCTCACTTTCGCATGGACTGGAAGCAAGTGGACAGTCGATAAAAAATTGTGTCATGGACTGGTGTTACTTTTCTTTCATTATTTATACTGAAATTATGGAAAAGGTAAAGGTCTGGAGTTGATTCAAAAAGATGTTTTTACATTTGAAAGCCACAGTCCAAATGAAACAGACAATCCTAAAGCTGCCAAAAT
>NW_005187770.1:203311-204981 GCF_000239375.1 Pundamilia nyererei | reverse complement strand
GATGTGGGGAAGGAGCTAGATGAAGGGATTCAGTCAACTGCTGCAAAGTTGACTTCATGCCGCTTGGAAGCACAGATAGACAACAACCCAAAACCTCCAGTTAAAGAAAACCAAATGTTTTTAAGGTAAAGGAGTGGAATATTCTGCACTGACTGAGGCAGGAAGGCCCACAAACGAACAACTGAAAACAGCTGCATTAAACGTCTGGCAAGGGATGACAAAAGAGGAAACCCATCCTTTTGTGACAGTCATGAGTTCCTCACTTCAAGCTGTCACTACAACTGTAGCTGCAGTTTAAACATTTCACAAAGTGCTTTTGTTCATCTCTAAATTAAAGCTAAAGTTCTGTACTTCAGCTGCAGCTTTATTGATGGCGTATGCAGTTTATCAACCTAACTTTATATACAGCTTATCAAGGAAAACCAGTCTCAGATAATCTAGACATAAAAATTCAAAGAGAAGCAGCAGGAAAGACCTGGTTTTGTTGAACTTTTGTGTGTTTGTGTGTGTGTATCCAGAGATCAAAGACAACGCAGAGGTCTTGGTGAAGTTTCACCCTCAGTTCTGGCAGGATGGGTTGTGGCTCTGCTGCCGCCAGGCAGAAAAACAAGCACTGGGGTGCGAGCAGTACAACCCGTTAGAAGACAGTAAGTGCCTGACGCTCATGTTTGCTTTCTGTGCTCCATCTAGACTTCCTGTCTCTTGACTTTGTTATTAACTTTATGGTTAATAACAACCTGTGGAAAAATAATTATCCTTCAAATGGAGCTTGTAACGAAGGCGGGCTGTCCAGAATGTCTACAAAGAAGCTGCAAAGCACACACTGCTTCAACCAGCCCCCCTCCAATGAAAATGATGCCTTTTATCCATGTTTAACAGTCACGATTTCATAAAGAACAAACCAGTCTCATAAACCTGTGGGGTGACACTTTGACCCAGATCTGAAGCAAGGTTTAGCTTACATTAGCCGCACATCTTAGCTGTTTGCTAAGCTGATGTCCTCGCGCTGCACTCATTTTATGTCAGCTCAGTGTGAGCTAGCACCAACCACATCACATCAGTTGCATAATACTGGAAACTAACTAACTCCAAAATTCTACCTCAGTGTGTTAACATTAAATGCTACAGACCTTTATAGTGTCTTTTTGGCTCACAGTTTTGGCCCCCGGGCTTCACATAGAATCCACAAAATGTGTGTAAATACCAGTTTTCATATTTGCTGAATAATTTGTGTATTAAAAATTCATTCTGTGCATTGTATGCTGGAATAGAATAAAACAGAAAGCCTTTTTTGACATTGTATTTATGATACAATGAGCTTTCATGTCCCAGAGTAACAGTTGCATGTTACATTTTTAGATCATGATATCAGCTACACCACAAAGCCACGTGCACATAATGTGAACGAGGTAGATGTGCTATAAAGTGTCCGAGTCCACATTGAATGCGCAAATCATTATTGTCATGTGACATAAAAATAAATAAATACGCTATTGCCAAACGTAATTGCTCGTCTGCCTTGAGTAACATTATTGATCCAAAGGGTTCAATATGATGTCAGCCCACCCTTTGCAGCTATAAGAGCTTCCACATCATCCACACATAACTCATCCATGTCTTTATGGAGCTTGCTTTGTGCACTGGTGCACAGTCATATTTGAGCAGGAGGG
>NW_005187770.1:195439-202537 GCF_000239375.1 Pundamilia nyererei | reverse complement strand
GTCGCTGTGACGTAATCGGTCTACAAATGCGGCCTCAGGAGGATGCAGCCCATGAATTTGGACACCCCCAAAGTTTGGAGGTCAGCAGTGACTGACTCTGCAGAAAGTTGGCGACCTCTGTGTTCTGTCGTCTCCGATCGCTTCCACTTTGTGATAATACCACTAACAGCTGACTGTGGAATATTTAGTAGCGAGAAAATGTTATTACTGGACCCCTGAGAGCGACCCATTATTTCACAAATGTTTGTAACAGCAGCCTGCATGCCTATGTGCCTAGGAGATTACAATCATTTTGGCAATATATAAAAAAATTAACATAAAAACATATAGTGAGAATGTAATTCCAACAGTGTTTGAATGCAGCACACCTGCTTTTTGTAAGAGAGTGGTAATGGCCTTATAGAAGAAACCGTTCATGGTCTATTAGTCCTAGTTCTCAGTGTCTGAGCCAGTGACATGAGGACAGATGTTACAGGTCCCTGGTGGCCAGAGTGGCCGCAGTCTCAGGCAATGTTTTGGCCTCTGGTGAGGTAACAATATAAAGGATGACAGCCAATAATTTTGTGGCCTGTGCTAATGACCATTTGTAGCCTCTTTACACTCTTTGACAGCTGCTGGGCAACCAGCTTACCACACTGTGAGTCAGTATGTTAAAATACTCCCTCGTGGAGCGGTAAGAGGCCACCGGCAGCTGAGTTGTACTTGAATAGCATTTAAGTGCCCCAGATAAAGCCTAATAGTTTTGTATAGTCACACACACAGTTGAAGCTACAGTGCTTCAATAAACCAATTATTTCTTTAAATGTAAACCTTTGAGTTTGCAAAGTGACTCCAGTCATCAGTGAAATGTAGCGATAACTACATTAATACACTTTGGTAGAGTACCTCAAACTCGTTCGCACAGTAAGTAGAATACATTTGTAAAAGTCGGTGAACCTTTCACAGTAAAGGTTTTCAGATAAAACTGAGTTGCTCTGTTGTCATGGTTATTTTATTACATTTTGAAACCCTTGATTCACCAAGTGAGAAGACAAAAACAGGAAATTGCATTTATAGCTTAAAAGCTGAGGCGTTGACTAGTGCACTACGCCGCAGTGATGTGGCTGATCAACAGCTGTTGATCAGCCACATCACTGGTGACCAGAAGCAGAAGGGTCAAGAGGTCAGTGTGAACTGAAAGCAGAGATGATGGTGAAGATGAAACTGAATGCGAAAATGTAAAAACTTCATGCTTGACTCGCTGTTTCTGTTCCTTTTTTTTTTTTTTAGTTTCCAGAAAACCTCTACCCCCGATTCCTGGAGAGAAGTGTAAAAAAGAGAGGGTAACCACACGTACACACACACGTGCACACACACACACACACGCACACACGTACACACACGTACTACCAATATATCAGTATAAGCCAGGAGCTGCAAGCCTGTAGTCACTCCTACTCCTCCTCAGCGTCGGAATCCTCCTCCTGCCCCCCCGACCCCCGAAGATGATGAGGAAGACGATGAGGAGGCTGAGGAAGAGGAGGTGGTCGTGGCTATGTATGACTTCCCCGGCATGGAGCCTCATGATCTGAGTCTGGTGAAAGGGGAAGAGTATGTCATCGTGGATAAGTGTGACGTCAACTGGTACAGGGCACGCAACAAGTATAAGTGAGTTCACGCTGTATTTCTGTGTTTTACCACCTAGTTTCTCATGTCTTTGTGTGTTGTGGTGATGTGGTAGTTTGTTTGTGTTTTTTCACAGTGAGGAAGGATACATTCCAAGTAACTATGTAACTGAGAAAAAATCCGGAAACTTGGTCCAATATGTGTGAGTGTGTTAATCATTTCCCAGTTACAGTTTGAGTTTAATGGCTGGCTGAATCCTAATGTCTGGACCTTGTTAATACAGGTTTTTTGAAATTTGGCATTTACCGAGTTTACACAAGCACACTTTCTATGGACTGAAAGCATGGCCAACCACCAAGCAGTTAAACACATGTTGGGAAAAGTAGTCTTGGGCAACGCCACATTTGAATTGAGTTTGATATGTGGTTATTTGCTTAAGTTAACTGTGTTTACTTAATTACATCTTACAGGTTATACAGGTTTCCAAAGTTAAAGTGTAGATTTCTGATCAAAGCTGTGATAGTTATATATTTAATAGTTAGACCTTTATGATAAAACCAGCATCTGTATGAGTAGAGGTCACACACTTGCATTGTGTTGTATTACTGTCCTATAGACAACTTCTTAAATCTTACAATTTGATCTACAAAATTAACCCTTTAAAGCCGAACGGAGCAGCACGCTCCGTTTTGCGTAACAGTTTTTAAATTTTTTACCTTCAGGGCCTTATAAGCCTATACTGGTGTTTTTCAAATTCATGTTAGACTTGAGCAGCATGTTAGAACTAGAAATATATGTATAAAAAACAGAAAAACAAAAACAATTTTCAATTGTTTTGCAGTTTTTTTGAAATTTTTTGCAATTTATGTAATTACTATGCACTTAATGCATACACATTATTAAAATTTTGGCTACAATGGTTGTATTGATGTATAGCAACTTGAAATGCTCCCAAAAATGGCACTACAGCATGTAAAAATGTAAAGATAAGCTCTGGCGAACTTGGTTCTATGGTAGGTTAGGTCTATGGTAGGTCCCAGGGTTAATTAAAATTAAACGAATCTTGAACATTTATTAACGAAAAATGCTAAAAACACTATAAATGAAGTGAAACTAAACCAAAATTGAAACTCTCATGGTTGACTTTCAGCTTTCCTGAGACACCATCACAATGTCATTGGTGAAATAGCAAATCTAGGTTTTGCCACTGTAAGTTGATCAAAAACTGTAGAAGAGATATTTCGATCATTTGGAGGCTGATGTTGTACTCTTGAAGTAAATGTATTTGTAATGTACAAATGTAAGTAAATGAATCGTAAAGTTCACTGTGAGTCATGCTATCTTCCAGTAAACGCTTATTTCACTCTTGATGTTTGGATTCAGCCAGCTGATAGTGCTTCACAAAGCAGGCAGAGCACTAGAGTCTCATGTTGTGTTTTCTTTGTTTGTTCCAGCTGGTACAATAAAAATGTCAACAGGAATAAAGCTGAGGAGCTGCTGAGGAAGGAGGTTAGGTTCTCTTTCCTTCCTTTGGTTCTTTGTCTTTATTCCCTCCCTGTTTATACGTACTTCTATGATTTAGAGACGGTGATATTAGTGATAGCATGTTGCTGAACGAAATCTGTTCTTAAGAAAACACAAATTTAGATATTTTCAGCCCTTCCAGTTTTCTGGATTCTTTGACTAAGGTGACTGAGATAACATAAATTACTGTTGTGTGGATTAGAAAAGTCTTGAATTTTAAACTTGTGGAATCCGTCAACCTCTTAATAGCCGCCAGGCAAACTGTTTAATGTTAAAATGGGTTCTACTTAGCTATATGGTGTCCACAAACTAGAAAATGTTAGATTTCAGTCTAGTCTCATGCATTTTGGCCTTTCAGTTTTTCTTTTCAAAGTATTTACATTTGAGAGTTCCACACAGGTTAGCATTCTATTGTAAAAGAGGTGGATGTTAATGAAATATAAGGCCTAATCATAGATGGTTTGTCAGTGACATGTTCTGGTAACTGTTTTACTGGTGAAACTACAAAGTTTAGTCTGCAAAGTTTCAGGCATGTTTGCTCTTTGCTTTCTATGATGTCAGAAAGAAGGGATATCTCTAATATGGTAATTACAGGCACACTTTCACAGCTGAGCAGCTGGTGTGTTTAATGAACGGACCCAAAAGCAGACACGGGAGAACTGAACTGAAGTTAAACGAAAAGCGAGCCTTTATTGGGGCTGATACACAATAAACAGAAAAACAAGCCGAGATGAAACTTGGGCGAAACTAAACTAAACCTAAACTGGGAAAACTAAATAACTCTGACAAATTGTGAAGAGGCTGAGGAACTATGAATCAACTATGACAGCAATGATAACTATGACAAGAGGTATATGAACACACCACCGAACAGAGGCAGCAATATAACATAGCTAACATTAACAGTGCAGTGAATCCTGCTTGTGCCGTGATATTCAGGACTGCAAACCGAGCAGCATCACTGACTTTCAGCTTGTTGTGTTTGTGGATATATGACTGACTGAATATAAAACGTAAAGGCTTTAAAACCAAGTTAACGCTGCAAGTACAAACATCACTAATGTCACATAACTTTGCCGACATGTGGCCAACAGTAATGTTTTAATGTTCTTCTTTATTAAACATTCATACGGAGCCCCGCAGGGGACATGGGAGAAAAAAAAATTAAGACGGACTTTTGCGGGATCTCGCAAAACTAACTCGGGATCTCGCAAAACTAACTCGGGATCTCGCAAAACTAACTCGGGATCTCGCAAAACTAACTCGGGATCTCGCAAAACTAACACTGTTTCAGCCGTTTTTTTCCAAAGAAAATATCCACACCCACCACCGCACTATGAATTGTGGGATATATGGGACCACAAAGTCTACACCGGACTCACCCCTCAAATTGGAGAACACTTCGAATTGGGACAGCCGTCATCGTGTCGCTGTGGCGTAATCGGTCTCCAAATGCGCACTACGGAGCGTGCGGTCGCTGGATTGGGACACAGCCAGAGACACCACAGGGGAAGTAAAACAAAACACATAGAACGTGAAGACACTTGACTCTTCAAAAGGGGAAACAGAGATGTAGACATGACAACACAGGCTTGACAACATGAAACATGCAGACAAGAAATACATAAAACCTACTGTGAACAGCTGAACAGAAACCCACCTGCTCAGCTCTTCTATATACAAATCAGTAGAAGGTTGGCTTATAAGGGGCTGAGCTAAAATGAATTATATCAAACTAAGGTTGAATGGAGTGGGGTTTTTTTTTATCTTTTAACAAGCCCTATGTAGCCGAGCCATCTGGGCCTGTTTGGAAGGCTCAAATGGAAAATCCTGAAAGAGGAAAAACTGCAAGGTCAAAACTTTATTTTGTGGCTGAAACAACCCTAGCCCAAAATCTAGTCTGTTGGTGCCCTGGTGTATGTTGAGAGGTTAAACAAAAATCTTATTTAGTTTTCAGCCTTTGTCTCTGTGCCATGCTCTCCAGGATAAAGAAGGAGCCTTCATTATTAGAAACTCCAGCACCCCAGGAACCTACACTGTTTCGCTCTACACCAAGTCTTCAGGGTAATTCTGCACATGTGTGGTAGTTATAAGTTTTATGTAATAAAAGCTGGTACAACTTGATTTACACTGTGGTTATGTTGTATTTGTAGGGATGGAGGTGCAGCTATTAAACATTACCACATCAAGGAGACACAAACCCTACCAAAACACTTCTACCTGGCTGAGAAACATCTCTTCAGCTCCATCCCAGACCTGATCGAATACCACAAACATAATGCAGCAGGTAACCAACACACAATTTGTGTAGACTATTAAACAGTGACTTAAGCTAAATGCATTACGGTGCTTTTCTGACCCTCTGAGGCCTAAAACATCAATGGTGACAGTGACGTGCCCCAGACCCACCCCCTAACACTAACCCTGTGTTACAGAGATGGGATGAAGTACTGTTCTGGTAAAAATATAAATGATATTTTATGCATATCAGCTGATTATTTATTTTGATCCCTGCTTTTCAAAACTCAGGAGACTTACTTTGGTCGCCCTGTCCGCATTGGGTGGCAAATCCCCGCCAGCGTACTCGATCAGCTGCGGCTGGCCTCATCCCATGCAATGTCTAAGGCACGTAAATCATCAATGAAAGTCCTCCGCCTTTTTGTATGGGCGTGGCCTGGTTTGCGTCTTCCATGGGGAGGGTTCCACGTGATGGCAATCTTGGGCAGTCTTTGCGGGAATTGGCATAGAATGTGACCTCCAAAGTGCACTGCACTGTTGCAGTCCGATGGTTGCTCTCCGACACACAACATCATTCATGGTCAGCATCTCTGTTGCTTGCAAGGATGCTGCCCAGGTAGGTGAATTGATTCACCTCCTCCAGTGGTTGCAGTGCTACCATAATGGGATCCTGTGTTGTCATGTAACCAATCCTCATGGCCTTGGTCTTGTTCCCACTGATCCACAAGCCCACTTTGGCTCTTGCTCCAAGTTTGATGTCATGGTTTTCATGTTCTTCTGGACGTCAGCCAACACAGCGATGTCATCCATGAAGCCGAGGTCCTTCAGACGTGTTGGTGGATGCCAAGGTATCCCAAAGCCATCCATGGCCATGGCAGTCCGCAAAACAAAGTTGATGTTGAGAAGGAAGAGTAGGGGAGAGAGAATGCACTGGTTCAGGGTCTCTTTGAAGTGTTCCAGAGGGCGTCTTCTTCCTGTTTGGTCAGCAGCAGGTTGACATTTTTTTCTTTGACAGGTACTCGCTGCCCACTCTTTGCACCAGTGAGTTCATGGACAATGTGATTGAGGGTCTTCGTGTCAAACTCAGGAGAACAAAACCTCAGCAGGGAAAACATTGTTGGGGTTTTCTCTGTTGTAATCGCTGTAAATCAGCTGATTATACTTTGCACTTTTTCAGTGCAACATCTGCTGATGGCTTAGATGAGCCTTGTCCAAATGGCTATTTTCATGTAGTCAATGCTTTTCAAGCTAATTTAGTGAACTTACAATGTTTTTCCTGAATACTATCGTTATGTTTACTGCAGGAAGAAACTCTAAAACTTTGTAAGGAGTGACAGCGACGAGAGTGAGAGAAAGAGGGAGTTTTTGAGACGTGAGAGATATGTGACTTTTAGCGTGTTTGGAGTCTAAAGTTAGTTTGTTGCGTTGTGTTGTGTAGTGTAATTGATAGTTTTGTTTTGTGTGTCAGAACAATAGTGCAACTGCTGAATATCACAGTTGCTGCCAAAACAGCCACCAAAGACAGATTGCAGTGTAAATGCTGTCTCCAGGTGGAAAACAGGAGGAGTGATACACCTCCTGCTGTCAGGCCTACAGGTATCAGACTTGTGATGTTCTTCTTTACCTTACAGTGGACAGAAATGATGTTTTGGAATTGCACAAATAATTTGAGTGCCATCTTATTTGATGCAGAACACCTGATTGTTTTGTAAATACTGAAATGTTAAACCA
>NW_005187770.1:186576-193232 GCF_000239375.1 Pundamilia nyererei | reverse complement strand
TATTAATGTAGAAAGAAATTGTTTTCTGACAACATTAGATTTGGCTGGAATTGAGAATTATTCTTGCAACTTATTGAAAGTTGTGTCCATCCATTCATCATCTTCCACTTATCCAGTCAAGGGTACTGTATCCCAACTGCAAATCTATAACAGGGGTTAAATTGTGTACAGTTTAAAAAGAAGTTCTTTAGGTTCTTTGTACTTACCAGTTTCAGTTTTAAAGAAAATTAATTTTACACAGTACTTAGACTTAATTTGAGCAGTTTTATCTCACTACTGAAAGTAGTGTGTATAGTAGTAGGATATTGCAGGGTCTTCACCTTACAACATAAAGTGCCAGGTCACAGGTCAAAAGAAGTTCAGTTCATAGAGTGATGCAATCGTGCATCTGAGAAACGGTAGAAAGTTCGAGCTCGTTTGCACAGTTTTCTGAAAAGAACAATTTGTGAACTTGTGAATTTGTGCTTATTTGTGTCGACTGCTGCCATCATGATAACTGTTCAACTCTGACAGCTGAGAATAAAGGCAAAGCTTTGAAGTATCATTTAAGCCTCACCTATACCGATCTAGATAATGACTCAAAAATGTTGAATGTAGATAAATGTGACGGAAAGCTTCCTTTTCTGGGCTCCCCTCTTAGCCTATCATGAAGGGCTCTCTGGTAAAGTTTACATTTATATCTCTCTACATGTCTCTCTTAGGTCTTGTAGCCAGGTTGAGATATCCTGTTGGAAAACAAGACAAATCAGCTCCATCCACTGCGGGCTTCAGCTATGGTGAGTCTTTACGATGAACTGTGTATCTTTAAACAAATAATGCTCTTTCTTTTTTACCCTTTTTGCTCTTTATTGAACTAACATTAAAAATTAACCATTGCTTGATTGATGCTAGCTTGAGTACAGACTAGAGTTTACTCAAGAACGACAAATATCATGAACAATGTCTTGGTAGGAGTTATGGTGTGCTCTTGTAATGTTTGACATTTTTTCCTTTCAGAAAAGTGGGAGATTGACCCCAATGAACTAACCTTCATGAAGGAGCTGGGCTGCGGTCAGTTTGGAGTAGTGAGGCTCGGCAAGTGGAGAGCTCAACACAAAGTGGCCATCAAGGCGTTAAAGGAGGGAGCCATGTATGAGGAAGACTTCATTGAGGAGGCCAAGGTTATGATGTAAGTAAGGAAAAGGCCAAAGTCATACTGGATGAGGAAATGGTGTGAGAAAGAGGGATTTTTGCAGGTCTATTCAAAAACAGCACAGATGAAGTCGTCCTTCACCTGTTCTACCACCTGGTGGAGTTTAAAAAGTCCTACAGCAATATTTCACCTACACCTTATCTATGTGCCTCCATAGTTTATAGTGGTTTACAAATTCACCTCATAAGTGAAAGATTCCAGCTTTGTCCTGGGAGACGACACATCCTTTCACTGTGTGAAAATCTGCCACATCAAACATGTGGAGCTACCTAGTGTGGTGACCGCTTGCAAAAAAGGAGCTTTCCTTATCTTTTCTCTGTCAAGTAGAAGGTTGTCTCAGAACAAGTAGAGAAATGATGAAGCAATCAAATATGATAAAGGAGGAACTGAAATCTGTAACCGACTCTTCACATTTGAGCCTCTTTGACCAATAAATATTTGAAACTGCTGCTTGGAAAATGTCATTTCCATTTAACAAAACCAACTCCCCTCTCCAGGAAACTGTCCCACCCCAAACTGGTACAGTTGTATGGGGTGTGCAGCCAGCAGCGGCCAATCTACATTGTCACGGAGTTCATGGAGCAGGGCTGCCTGTTGAACTACCTCAGGCAGCGGCGGGGTAGCTTTAACCAGGGGTGCTTGCTGAGTATCTGTTTGGATGTCTGCGAGGGCATGGCACACCTGGAAGCCAACGGCTTCATCCACAGAGACTTGGTAACTTCAAGCTTGGCTTATCGTTGGGAAACTGTTAAATCCATCACTAAGTAAATTGAGCTGCTAAGTACTTTTAGTCATATGTTTTGATTCCATCCTCTTCTGTTGTTCTTCGTTTTCTAAAGGCAGCCAGAAACTGTCTGGTAAACGACTCTCTAGTGGTGAAAGTGTCTGACTTTGGCATGACCAGGTACAAGTTTCCCTCCAGTTATAAATGACTCGCATCAAGTCAGCAGATAGAAAATAAAAGCGTCTGATATCACTAAATGGTTTAAATGCAGATACGTGTTAGATGATCAGTACACCAGCTCATCGGGCGCCAAGTTTCCTGTGAAGTGGTCACCTCCTGAAGTCTTTAACTTTTGCAAATACAGCAGCAAGTCGGACGTCTGGTCATACGGTGAGCTGGAACATTTTTCCACTTAGTTTAACAGACAGAAATTGTCTCAGCGCTCATAAAAAAAATCGCCTCTCTGTGTTTGGGTCTCCAGGTGTGTTGATGTGGGAGGTCTTCACAGAGGGTCGGATGCCATTTGAGCAAAGCCCCAACCATGAGGTGGTGACATTAGTTACACAGGGTCATCGCCTGTACAGGCCCAAAATGGCCAAGCCTGCCATCTATGACACCATGCAGATGTGTTGGTATGAGGTGAGTAAAAAATGGGAAGTAAATTCTTCATATGAGGCTCGTTTCTTATAATTTTTTATTTTTTAAATGTATTTTTTAGCGGTTATTTTTATATTGATAGTATGCCCCCCTTTAGACTCACCACTGTTCACTTCCATGTAAAATAGGATGGCTGTCATCAGCCTTCAGCAAGCTGTATAATTTAAACATGATATCAGACCATGTTAAAGGTTCTTCTGCATATTTTTATACAACATCTGAAAGCTTACTGCAGATTTTTCTCTTCGTAAAACAAACGGCGGTGGATGGAGTAATGGCTCCGCCTTTTTGCACTTCCGGTGTGTAAACAGACTCCGGCTCCACGTTAAACTGTGGCAGTGTCATCATCGCTGCTGTTGTGTTATGAGTGTTAATGTTTAAAGCTGGAGGCTGTGTGGGCTTAATGTTGTCAAACTTTTTATTCACACATTGCTCTGAAATACGTTTGTATTGCAGGTCTGTTTTTAGTCACGAATGTGGGTGAAACACTCACGTTTCCATGGTGACAATGGCGTGCTACCAAGCCTTGCCTTAAACGAAGCATCAAAACAAAGATTTAGTGCTTAGAATTTTTTATAATCATCTTACTCTGTGAATAGTTGTAGTTCTAGATTACAATAACACTTTACCTTGGAACACATTGCATGAAACACAAAAATCATAATGCGATAATTTGTTTTGTTTTGCTTTTTGACCTCTATTGACCTCTTTAGCTCAGCTGATTCTAACAGTGGTTTACTAATGGAGAAGTGAGAGCGCCTCGTTGCCCTGGGATTATGTGTCAATCATTGTTATTAAAATATACAACAACGCAAACATGAATGACTAGAACAAGAAAAACTCCCAATTTTTTTTTAATTGAGTTTTTTGGTACATGCACAAAAGCTGAACATTGACTCATTTAAAAATGCTTTTTCATATGGATAATTGGAAATGTCTCGTGATACGAGAACCCATCCTCTTACATGATATAAACATGTAAAAGTCCTGTATTCAAATATCTTTTGTCTTTTCTCTCTCTCTGCAGAGGACAGAGGACCGTCCCTCATTCGCCAATCTTTGCGTAATGATCTCCGAAGCTCTGGAGGACGACGAGGCAACTCCAAACTGACCAATCAGCTGCTCACACCCTCCATGGCTGCCATTCAGGAGCCACATCTAAAATGCCATGCAATGGTGCTTTATTGTGATTGGAATGGACCGATGAACTAAATGGGGAGGAAGGACCAATCGCACCAGTTCTAAACTCATTCTCCGCTCACTAAATCACATCAGCTCACAGCCATGAACACCTGCACCAGCAGTACTAAAGACAAAAGTTCACATCACATGTTGGTGGTATTTCAAAATGACTCACAGGGATGAACTGACAGCAACAATGAAGACACATAACGACAGGCTCTGCATGTACGATGCATTATTTGCTGACATGTTTCCTCCCACTCAGACACGAACAGGAAGCCGTTTGGTCAGAGACCTGTCAGCAAGAAAAAGCCACTGAAAGTATTTTTTTTTTCAAGCTCAAGTTTCCATTAACTTTATACTCATTTGTGTTGCTCTGAAATCCATCAGGTCTACAGCAACCCATCTAGTGTCAATGTTGGGTTTATTCTGACCCATGCTAAATAAACAAACTTTTCAAATAGTGAATCTCATTATATTTGTTCTGGTAAAAGCTTTTCCATTGTTTCCTAAATAAAATAGTGGATTCTAATGAAACCCTGACCCTAACAGTAGAGGGGTCACCATTGAACTAGCCTTTTAAAGTCAAAATATGGAACGTTTGCTTTATAAAAACTGCTCTCCCAAGTCTTTGAAATTCAAATCACAGGATTGTGTTTCGTGTTGGGGCTCAGGTTGAGGTGATGATGACTGATGACCTAGACCTCACAGAGTTAAGGGAGTTACCCGTGTGTGCTCTTTATGTTGTGTACTTCCCCATCACCTCCCACACATAATATGTATAATGCAATGCATAATATTAGAGTACTGTAGAAAATAAATAAATAAATAAATAATTGTGTTACTTTTACAACTAAAAAATATAATAAAAGTTATACCATGTCGACATGCTGCAAGGCCAGTTTTCATTCTGTGATAACAAACATTGTATTTAGACATTTAGACTTTGACACAAGTTTGACATCAACGTCTTCAGAATAACATTGATGACAAATTGCTGACAGTGCATACTCTTCTCATAATAAAACTGCTGAACTACTCCATATTATTCGTATTTACGCAACCGAGGAAGCGTTCCACAGCCATTTTCACGTGACAGGAGTTTCAGTGATAATCTTGAGAGTGGTAAGTTAAGTCTTCTTGCTGATTATTCAATGTATTTGTCCTTTTTTAATATTGTGTGTGTATTACATTTAAAATGTAATCTTTAATCCTCTTGAATTCTCGCAGCTTTTTATATTTATGTGGACAAAGAATGAAATCATTCACCCATGCTAGAGAATTATATTTCAAAGCATTTACAAACTTTTGTGACGGCATTTTAGCTCATTGTCATGGTCGCCAAAGAATGAATGAGAAATGCAAAATCAGAACAAAGTATTTTATGGGTATAAATATTTAACTATTAAATATATAAAAATTTTACTTAAGGTAAATCATATACATGTAATGTTAAAATGCATATATACTTCAAATTATCATTCAAATGAAAATGTATTAAATTGAACACTGATGAAGTTGGTCTGAACAAAGAATTTACCTAATTAGAATATGTTGAACAGGAACAGATTATTAGTGTTTTGAAAACAACACATTCGGATGACAGATGAATATTTAATATTTATGAAGAAACATGAACTGACTTGAGGTGGTGTTTGTAGGCTGTATGCTCGCTATGTGACTTCCACCTAAATACTAAGAAAGTAACTGAGCATTGAGCGTCTCCATTAGTTACAGTTGCTATGCTTGTCAACATTTGAATCGTGGACTATTTATTTATACTATTTATATAGTGCTTTTAAACACAGACATTCAACTTTCATGAAAAAGAAACTAGCCCATTTTGAAAGTGATGGCAGAAACACTTTGTAAAAATGTTGGGACAGGAGCAAAAATAAATCCTGGAAAAGTAAGTGGAAAATGAAACCGTAGCAGAAGCGTTTTGCAAATAATAAGATTAACTGGCAGCAAGTCAGTAACATGTTCGGGTATAAAAACATAAGCTTAGAGAGGCAGTGCTTCAGAGTAGTTCACCAATCTACAAAAAAGTAACTCTACAAAGTGTGGACAGTTTTCCTCATCTGAACATTGCCAAGACTTTAAATACCTCATCATGTATAGTGCAAAATATCAAAAGATTCAGAGAATCTGGAGAAATCTCTCTGCAGAAGGGAGAAGGCTGAAAATCAGTACTGGATGCCTGTGAGCATCGTGCCCTCAGGCGGCACCGCATTAAAGAACAGGCATGAATGTGGCATAGAAATAACTGCATGAGCTCAGGAACATTTTCACAAATCATTTTCTGGTAACACAGGTCAGTGCGCCGACCATAAATGCAAATCTCCTTCATTCAAATATAAACCATATATGATTTTAAAAAAGCCACCATCTTCTCATCTAAAAGGGTCTGAAGCAAAGTGGAAAACTGTTCTGTGGACAATGAATTGAAACTCTATATATAATTTGAAAAACACTGACCCTGTAACCTCTAAAGAGCAGAGAGACCATTCGCCTTGCTATCAGACAGTTCCAAAGCCTACAGCTCTGATGGATACCAATTGGTATCCAGTGATGTATTAGTGCCTATGGAATTGGCAGCTTGCACATCTGGAAAGGCATCAACAATGGTGAAAGATATATACAGGTCAGATAAATATCCACTCCCATTCAGATGTCTTTTTTAGGGAAGGTCTTGCATATTTCGGCAAAAAGGCACATTACATCTATTACAACAGCATGGCTTCACAGTAGAAGAGTCCGGGTGCTGAATTGGCCTGCCTGCAGTCCAGACCTTCTGGGAACTGAAAAGATTTGGAGTATCATAAAATGAAAAATGCGGCAAAGAAGACCCTGGACTGCTGAGCAGCTAAAATCCAACATCAGACAAGACAGTGAGATAAC
>NW_005187770.1:185232-186459 GCF_000239375.1 Pundamilia nyererei | reverse complement strand
AAACATGCTGCTGCCATCAAATTCAAAATGAGTTAATATTTTTTTAATTGTGATTTTCTTTCCCTCTTTAAACATTTGATATGTTTCTATGTTATATTTAGAATAAATCACCAAGTCACTTCGCCAGTTTAGGAATGAAATGACATAGGACCTTCAAACTGATACCACAGGTGTATCTATTAAAAATCTCGGACGAGTTTGAATCTCATTGACCTTGATGTCACAGTATCAGAGGTGAGAGTAAGTTTTCTGAAACTCTTGTGAAAGCGATAAGGTGACAAAAGATGTTGAAATTGTTACCACAGGTGTGTCTACTGGTGCTCTATAAGCCACCTGTAACCACATATTAAAACAGTACCTTATTCTATGCAAGTAAGCAGTATACTTTAGAATGTTTTCTGCCAGCAATGAATGACTTAATATCCGTCATCATAACTGTTTATTTCACTTGCTTACACCACCCTTCAACTTCTTTTTAAGCCAAAGCACACTCTCTGAGAAAGACCTACTGTGTACTTACAGGCATTCCAAGAAAGGAAGGCCTGTAAGTACACAGTCTGCAAATGCAGAGAATTAGAATCACAATGGCTCATTAAATGCAAGGTCACTGCAGCTTGATGTTATCGTTTCCACTTATGCAACCCTGGTACATATCTGTTGTAGAATCGAGACCTCCTGTTGTCATTATGTGTAGGCTAGCATTACTCCTCTACATAGGTTGTTCAGTCTTGTCCAAAAAATTTTAAGGTGTATTGCTGATGAGTTTTTTTGTTTTTTCATCTGACCACAGGACACATCTCAGTTGAGGATGTCATCAATACAAACCTGTTTCCTGTCCATCCCTGCCCTGCTCTTCCTAGTCCTTCCAATAGATCCCACTTTAGCTGAAGTGGTCACATCAGTATCAATCTGTAAACAATTTCTTCTTGAGGAAACTCCCCCTCAGGTCCCTGGTGTCTTGGAAAGTGGAAAAATCCTGAACCAGAACCAGTACAAGCCTATTTGCCAGACTTATAAGAACAAGAGAAGGTTTTTAACTCTCTATGACATCAAGAACAAGATTCCAGTATTTTCTGCATACAAGTACATTGGAGACATAGAAATAAAGCGACCCCGCAGTCATTGGCAGATAGAGCCACAGGTAGGTCTCACAGACTGTAAATCAAACTTTTATTTATATCTTACAATGTGCTACTGTACAGGGTGGGCCATTTATATGGATACACC
>NW_005187770.1:181745-183728 GCF_000239375.1 Pundamilia nyererei | reverse complement strand
CCCTCACATATACTAATGTGCCACAAACAGGACTTTAATATCACCAACCATTCCCATTTTATTACGGTGTATCCATATAAATGGCCCACCCTGTATATTCATAACTAACTGTAAGCCTCTTTGCAGCTTGAGAATGAAAATGACAGCAATAACATGAGGAGAAAAGACAAAGAGAAGATCTACAATCACCAGGCTGTAGACACTGATTTCAAATCCAATGGAACATATGACAAAGGTCACATATTTCCAAGCTCTCATGCATTCACTAAAGATGACAAAATGGCTACTTTCACCCTGACCAACATTGTTCCACAAGCAAGAACTTTCAACCAGGGAAGCTGGAACAAAATGGAGAGGTGCATCAAATGTGTTATGGACAAATACTGCAAAAATAGCAGTGGTGTCACTGAAGTTTTTGTGGTAACTGGAGCACAACCCAGCTCTAACAACATCCTCAACAACAAGATTAACATTCCCTCCATGCTCTGGTCGGCATTCTGCTGCTACAGCTCCAACATGGACATGTGGATTGCTGGCGCACACTGGGGCGAAAATGTTCCAGATGAATCTAAACACAAATATCTACAGACCAAGACTCTGTCAGAACTGCACAACAAACTGAGGACAGCAGACTCTGAGTTTAACATGTTTCCTGGAACACAGTGTCCTCTACACAAGACTGTCTCACAGTTTTACCCAGATATCAAAAACTGCTTCTGCCCCTCATCCATATCAACCACTTCTGCCCCTAGCAATTTAACAACTCCCACTCCACCTTCTGGTTCAACCACATTACAACTGACCCCCACGCTTCAAATTCTACTCCTAACACATCTGTTTCTCTACTTTTAACACCTTCTATTAGCTCCATGTCAGATTGGTGACCTGACCTGGGTGTTCCCCTCCTCTCGCCCTATGGTAGCTGGGATAGGCTCCAGTGCAACCATTGACCCTATTTAACATAAGAAGAAGAGAATGGATGGATAGATGGATGAATTCCCATGATGCACTTCATCGTGTTTCTTCTTCAGTCACCATTTTCACTTGCTATGGGATTATTCACCTCTCTCCCTTCACCCCCACTGCAGATGCCTCCATGCTGCTACATCGTCAAAAACCGGCTCTCCCATTTGAACATCTGCCTAGCTTACTATGATCTGGCTCTCCAGTTACTACATCTACTCCTCTTACTATGATGGGCTTTTATCTACAACATCATTCAACATCAGAATTTTAACTCAATATCTGACCTTGTGATTGTGACATTTGAAACATCAGGCTCAGTTTTCTCTCTGAACTTTGCCCCTAGAGGGACTAATACTGTGCAGACCAAGGATAGATAGAGCTGATTACAATAAACAATGCAAATATTTTCATTAATCTCTAGAACTGATTTCGGGAAACTTGAGATTCAGTATCTTGCCCAATGAAGAATGACAATAGCAATGCAAACAGAACTAGTAAATATGAACAATTAGTGATAAATTCAGACAGATTTATCAAGGTAACACAAGAACATTCACTGCCTGGACTAGCATATGGATGCTATGCACCACGGGGAATGCAAAGATACAGTTAGAAACAACTCCCCTCAACAAAAATGCACAGGTCTTGCAATAAACTGATAGCAACAAAGGTTGCGACAGCTAATAAACGTATTAATACTCTCAGCTGCTTCATAAACGCACAGAAGGAAATGCCCACTGCATGGTAAGCCTCACAATGACTAGTTAAATTGGCTGCTGTAGTGCGAAGGGTAACCAGTCATGAGATGGTGATTACGTTTTTCGCCACAAGGTGTCACTGCTATTTAAAAATTATTCTGTGAAAAGTGATCATTGTTTTTCCAGCTAACTTCATTATTGGCCCATTTATTCACCTGATTCTTCCTGCTCTTGTTCAAACTTGTACAATGTTTTAAATCTGCACCACTGATTCATCCTCTTTAAAGACAGCTTGCTGTCTTTAACAGTCTCAGTATTT
>NW_005187770.1:179003-180083 GCF_000239375.1 Pundamilia nyererei | reverse complement strand
AAACTCACAGTATTAGGCTAATAATAATAATAATAATAATAATAATAATAATAATAAAAATAATAATTTTAGTTATAGTTTTTGTAACACTTTAAAACACGTAGAACTCTTCTGAATCTGGATTTTAAAAACACAAAATAAATGTACTGTATGGATCCCAACAGGGGATCAAATAATTATTTAATAATAATAATTGTGGTTTGTAGTCTAAAGTGCTTTGGGTGATCGGTGATGCTAGAAAAGCTCAAGTTAAAAATTTGTTTGCTGTTTTTAACCCTGTTTGGTTTGGTGGTTTTGGTTTCCGGCAGATTGAAAAGGTTGCCTGTATTTCATATGGAAAATGGCAGCTGAAGACTTGCTTGCAGCTTGCACAATTTCATAGTGATTGGTGGTTGCCAGAGGGTTACTGGTCTCTGGACCTGTCCGACTGGCTCATTTGCACAGTGAATGCTAGTTGTGCTCTTTACTCATCTATGAGTTTGATGGCATCTGCAGCAAAAAGAATTCATGTGATATAATCAGCTACATAATGCCAACTGTTGGAGACTAAAGCAGTCCCTTTCCCTTTTCTGAGCTGGTATCTAAAAAATGTTATCTAATTCTAATCAGTCTCACTTGGTTGGCAGTTTTAAATGATCTGCCTTTCAAAGAAATGTCCCAAAAACCTGTTTCAGCAGGAATTGTATCTCTTTAAGTATGCCAGGCTCTTTAAAAGGCAGGAACCTATAGTGTTTGCTACTCAGTGAATATAAATTATATATTTTATTTTTTTAATTATAAATATATATAAATGACCTGACAACTAGAAAAAGGTTGAACAAGAATCATTTGTCTGAAATTACAAAAAAAAAAATTAAAAGAAAATCAAAATTTGAAAATTCTGGTTCAAATTTTTGACAATAAATATAAAGGACCTCATGAGAGCCGTACAACAGTGAGTCTCTACAGCATAGGTGTCAAACTCTGGCCCGAAGCCATACCAAATTACTATTAGAGCTGGCCTACTGGTATTATACAGCTAATATATATATTGTTTAGTATTAAGCTTTGCTTGTTCCATATTCAGTTTTTCAGCAAAAC
>NW_005187770.1:176697-177680 GCF_000239375.1 Pundamilia nyererei | reverse complement strand
TTGCTGCGTTAGTCCACTTCTTCACAGTTTTGACTACAGGCTTGGCATGTTTGAGTTGTTGCCTTTAAACTGGAATAAGATGGACCAGGCAGTGATCAGAATATCCCAAGGCTGCCCGGGGTACAGAGCGAAATCTGCCGGGCTTACAACTTCATCAGGTGGACCGTGAAACGGAGCTCTCAGGGAAAACAAAGGGTGGTGGAGTCTGCTTCTACATCAACGAAGGTTGGTGTACTGATGTCGCAGTGTTACAGAAATACTGCTGCTCAAACCTGGAAACTTTTTTCATCAACTGCAAACCATTTTATTCACTGCAGGAGTTTTGTTCCTTCATGCTGGTTGGAGTTTGCATCCCTCCTCAGGCCAATGCAAACAACACACTGGCTGACCAGATTACCACCCTTGAAAGAAAATTTCTGGATTCCTTCACAATTGTCCTTGGGAATTCTAACAGAGCAAATCTAAACCATGAACTTTCTAAATATAGACAGCATATAGACTGCCCCACCAGGTACAACATTATATTGGAGCACTGTTACCCAGATACTGTCTTAAAGTCACTACTTTAAGACAGTATCTGGGATTCGCTGGGAAGAGAGCGGAGAGCGGAGATTCAGGAGGTGAATGGAGGGGATGGGAGTGTTGTGCGAAATCCCGGCTGATGTTACACCCCTGAAAACAGGGGGAAAGAATCACAAGAGTTATTATGACTTGCGTCTCTCGTGCAGTCGTTTATTGCAGTGAGGAGAATGCTACAAAAGCCCCTAGTGGAGATTAGAGACACTACAAATCGATCCCAGAATAGGCTTACTAGCCGATCAGTGATGTATAGATTGCAGTTCTCTTAAGTAACATGAAAGCCATTAATATAACATGAAAAAAATAACCTCTTAACCATTTTCTTACCATATTTACATTATTTTTGTCTTTACATTAACTAATATGAATTTGTATTAACTGAACAGTTTTATATGCAGTAGTCC
>NW_005187770.1:163329-164587 GCF_000239375.1 Pundamilia nyererei | reverse complement strand
CATGGTCACCACCCATCTTGAGGAGTTTGCCCCCTCACATATACTAATGTGCCACAAACAGGACTTTAATATCACCAACCATTCCCATGTTATTAAGGTGTATCCATATAAATGGCCCACCCTGTACATCAGTGTGACAGGTTGAAGGACTACTGTTGAAGGACTACTGCATATAAAACTGTTCAGTTAATACTAATTCATATCAGTTCATATAAGGACAAATAATGTAAATATGGTAAGAAAATGGTTAAGAGGTTATTTTTTTCATGTTATATTAATGGCTTTCATGTTACTTAAGAGAACTGCAATCTATACATCACTGATCGGCTAGTAAACCTTTTCTGGGATCGATTTGTAGTGTCTCTATTCTCCACTAGGGGGCTTTCGCGCGTTCTCCTCACTGCAATAAACGACTGCACAAGAGACTCAAGTCATAATCACTCTCGTGATTCTTTCCCCCCTGTTTTCAGGGGTGTAGCGTCAGCCGGGATTTTGCACAACACTCCTATTGTCAAAACTGTGAAGAAGTGGACTAACGCAGCAAAGCAGGAACTGTAGGACTGTTTTGACTGCACTGATTGTGGTGACAGGGCCCTGTACAAGCAGACCAGGAACACACTGACCAGGGAGATCAAAGCAGCCAAAAGGATCTACTCCCAGAAGCTAAAAGAACGGCTCTCAGCCAACAACCCTGCGTCAGTGTAGAGGGGCCTGCAGGAAATCACCGACTACAGACACTCCCCACCCCCTGTGGAAGCAAACTAAGACCTGGCAGATGGGCTGATGGCCATCCGTCGGCTCTTTGTTACTTTGGAAACATGGCTTGAACAATTTCTCTTCAACGACGTAATCTGATATCAACTGATCTCTTTACCCGTCGGCTTCCCGTGGCTGACATGCGACTGGCTATTGCAGATAATAATACAACAGCTTCTTGCCATTTTTTGCTTCTTTTTATCGCTGTGTAGCCGATTTCAATTGAAAGCCTGTGTGCGCTAGTACCTCTTGCCATGACTTCCCAGAATCCTTTGCGGTTTTACCCCTGAATGACGTCACATTTTCAAAATGTGACGTAAAACCGCAAAGGATTGTGGGTACGAGTGGCACACAGGCTTTCACATGAAAACAGTCACACAGCAATAAAAAGAAAGACAAAGAATGGCAAGAAGCTGTTGTATTATTAACTGCAATAGCCGGTTGCATGTCAGCCACGGGAAGCCGACGGGTAAAGAGATCAGTTGTTATCGGATTACGTCGT
>NW_005187770.1:161841-163309 GCF_000239375.1 Pundamilia nyererei | reverse complement strand
AAGACCAAATATAACGTCCCAGAACACTCCAGCTCACATGTTAGTCTGCTCCAAGCATTTCCACAAAGGTCAGTCTTCTGCTGTAGTTATTACGTAATTTATCATAACATAATTGTTGATGTAGGTGACAAATAAGTCTCATATTGATTTGAATTGAATTTGTTGCGCTATGCTGCTTGTTCACTGTGGCTTTGTGGGCTAATGTTTGTTGTGTTTTGTAGGAAAACCAGCCTACAAAATGCAGGAATGGGATCCAGACTGGGCACCCTCTATCAGCCTGGGTCAGACCGAGTGTAAAGCTGCTACCACAGCCAGATTTGATCGGTTAAGAGAGAGAGCGATATCAAAACAGCCACGAAAAGTCTCGCATATATGTGCCCAAGGGTTGTATTGAAGCAATCAAGTGATGAATAAATGTTTTCCACTATGTTGTTTGCAATGTTTGTTTGTTTTTTTTTTTTTTTTTTTTGTTGATTTGTTTTTCACCGAAGCAGCTAATGAAGCATAATTGATTTTTATAATTTTGCCTCTTTCTTGTAAGATTTTATAACAGCATGAAACAATAGTGGCAGTTATAAGTAAAGACAATAAATTGAATGAATTACGAAACACTTATTTTATTTCTATTGGATCTGAAAATGTTGTTTAATACTACAACCTGAAATGATAAATAGATGTGTTTGCCTGTACAGAAGATAAAGGAAAAATTAAACAACAGCTGTGAAATGGAATAGTCCAAATCACCAAAGTAAACTGGACCTGGGCTTGTTGGAGGGATCTGAAGTTACTAAACATTTTGTGAGTGTATGCACTGACACTTAGGACCATATAATAATAAATATGTGCGTGATGAAAGTTGGGCAGCATGCTAACGTCCTTACTCCACTCTGTATTCTCGTATGGGTCTGACCCTTTTACTCCTTTGATTTTTTTCTCGTACTTTTTTTTTGCCTTTTCGTCAAGTCTGTCTTCGTATGGACCTGCCGAGTTCTCCGTCGTTTTGTACAGAATTGTTTTTGGGGCAAGTCAAATGCAAGTAGGGATTAAAACCACAGAATTAATGATTACCAGTGCTGGAAATACTAGCTCTTAATGCAGTGTTTTGATTTTGTTGCCACTGGTACCTGCAATGCGCGAAAGTCTGTCTGTAAAATGTGAAATTCTTTCAATCTCTATACATTGTACTGCAGGTTTGAGACGGACAGACTCTCAACCCTCACCCACCCCTCCCCAGAGACGTTGTTTCAGACATTGACCCCCAACACACCTCTCACCCCTCCCCCCTCACCATCCCCAATCCAGACTCAACGACCACCATCACACCTCTCACCCGTCTTTCCTCCTCCCTGGAACTCAGAATACACACTCAGGATGTGAGCCAACTGTTTCAGAAAGACAAGTCCATGAAAGCCCCTGTACCAGATGGAGTTTCACCCTCCTTGCCTCAAACATCCTGCAACATCTCGAC
>NW_005187770.1:160438-161821 GCF_000239375.1 Pundamilia nyererei | reverse complement strand
CAGAATTAATGATTACCAGTGCTGGAAATACTAGCTCTTAATGCAGTGTTTTGATTTTGTTGCCACTGGTACCTGCAATGCGCGAAAGTCTGTCTGTAAAATGTGAAATTCTTTCAATCTCTATACATTGTACTGCAGGTTTGAGACGGACAGACTCTCAACCCTCACCCACCCCTCCCCAGAGACGTTGTTTCAGACATTGACCCCCAACACACCTCTCACCCCTCCCCCCTCACCATCCCCAATCCAGACTCAACGACCACCATCACACCTCTCACCCGTCTTTCCTCCTCCCTGGAACTCAGAATACACACTCAGGATGTGAGCCAACTGTTTCAGAAAGACAAGTCCATGAAAGCCCCTGTACCAGATGGAGTTTCACCCTCCTTGCCTCAAACATCCTGCAACATCTCGACTGCCCAGGAACTTATGCCAGGGTCCTGTTTGTTTACTTTTGTGCTTGAATTTCTCTCCTCCAAACTCTCCCAGCTCAGCATGTCACCAGCTTCCTGACAGACAGGAAGCAGCAAGTGAGGCTGGGGGAGATCACCTCTGAAACTCGGTCCTCTCACCACTGTTGCTCCTGCTGTACACCAATGACTGCGCCTCCAAGAACTCGGCTGTTAAACTGCTAAAATTTGCAGATGACACCACCGTCATTGGCCTCATTCAGGATGGTGATGAGTCTGCAGGTTTCCAGGCTTCTAGTTGCTATTCTTAGATAATTCTCAGATAATTTCCTTAAAGGCCCCATCCCATTTCACACTGTTTCAACTGTTTTTTTTTTTTTTACTTGTCGTGCATTATGAATTTTGACCAAACACACATTCTTGTATTTATATCATGTTGTAATGATACAAAGTTTTCCCAGTCTTGTATTTTGAGTTTTACCTCTTTGATTTTCATCTCAACATACTGGGGTGCCTCTTCTATGTCACCTTGACCTTCTTTTGAGTTCATTCTGACTGCACGTTTGAAGATGGCTCTCTCCTCTGCGCTGCCTGTAGGGAAATATGGCATGTGCTGTGTGAAGCGGGCATGATTGGAGGCAAAACTAAACTCAAAAAACAACGTTATTGATTAACTATAGAATGTACAAAACTGAACTGGGAGTTACTGGAAACTAGACAAGCAGGCAGAACACACAGCTGAAGAATGAGGGAGATCACCGACGGGGGGATGGAGGGATTCGGGACAGAGAGAAGACACATGGGGAACACGACTGAACACAATCCACTAATGAGACAGGTAAAGCACAGCTGAACATTGAACACACATGATAAGAGAGTGACAAACTGAAACAGGAAGTAGGAGAAACACACACACTGAGATGCAGACAGATGAAACCCAGGGAACAGAGGGAGGAGAGAGAGGGGCAGAGAG
>NW_005187770.1:159117-160418 GCF_000239375.1 Pundamilia nyererei | reverse complement strand
GAGGCTGCCGGACACTGGCGCCACCGGGCCCTCTGACCACCACCAGTAGGCAACGGGTGAAGTGTCTTGCCCAAGGACACAACGACCGAGACTGTCCGAGCCGGGGCTCGAACCGGTAACCTTCCGATTACAAGGCGAACTCCTAACTCTTGAGCCACGATCGCCCTAGACAAGAGACAAGAGACAAGAGACAGAGTGCCACACAGAGACATGCCACAGAAGAAGAGACTGACCTAACTGGGGAAACGCTGAGGGAAGGACAGAGAGATACTAGACAAAATGGCATATATATGCCATAGAAACAAGACAAAAACATGAACAGGACCAATTAAAAACCAAGAAAACCTAAACTAGAAATACTGATAAACTCAAGATCGTAAGCAAACTGAGCTAGGAAACATAATAAACTTGTTTGTGTTGTCTGGGATCATTTGAACTGAAACTGCCTTTAGCAGTTCTACTAGAATGTTACCAAACAGTTATCCAAATAATAAAGCTATTGATGTCCAGTTGACACGAGCAATGCAAATGAGCATTGTATGTTTGTTTTACCTTCCCTGTGCTTGTAGCTGTCAGTGATATCAACCCTTTTCCAGGAGTCAACAGCCTTGGTAGAGATGCTCTGACCCACTGACATGGAGTCAGTGTACATTTTCTTCTTTGAACCGTTAGTACTGATCTGAGAAAAGTAACATCAAAACAGAAAATTGTCAATACTTTGTGCAAGACTGCATAATTTAATAAGCTAAAGCCACTGGTAAATCTGCACTTATGTTTGTCAGTCAGAATAACCTTTGTGTTGAAGTTGTCGCCATTAAATTGTAGACGATGTAAGTGTGATCTCTGTTTGCATTTGGGATGTTGAATGAGTTTGAAGGGGTAGCCCAGAGAAATATAGAGTGAACATTGGGCTCCTCAATGGTCTTACATCTTGTCAATTAACAACAACATCCATCCATTTTCGCAGGGGGTAGCAACCTAACCCGCTGCTTAACACTTGGCTGCGAACCACTCCAGTGTGAGCTGGAGGCCACCACCTGATGAAGCCAACAGAACCATCCTCAAAAAACAGAGATTAAATTTTGAGTCTGCCCAAGTGGAAGCCTTCTGCCACTTCGCTAAGCCTAGAAATTCTGTGAATAAAAATTATGAACAGAATTGGTGACAAAAGGCAACACTGGCTGTCCAACACCCAATGGGAACGAGACAGGGTAAAGAGCTGCTCTAGTGTTCCGCGACAGGGATGAACCTTGTGAGATCCTTTGGGTGGCGCTGTCACTTGGTGTTCGCGCTCTCTGCAG
>NW_005187770.1:155634-157822 GCF_000239375.1 Pundamilia nyererei | reverse complement strand
CAATTGGCTTCTCTCAAAATGTAAAAGAACCCACCCACCACTTTAATCACACTCTAGATCTTGTTTTAACATATGGCATAGAAACTGAACATTTAACAGTGTTTCCTGAACACTGTTTAAATTTACAATAATTGATTACACAGCAGTGAGGAGTAGACTTCATCACAGTAGATGTCTTTCTGAAAGTGCTGTAACTGAGTTTAAGAATATAATTCAGCCACTGTTCATCTTCAATGCCTTGTTGGTACAGGGCATTGAAGGGCATTAAACTTGCTGTATAAATTGAATTGAATTGAATTGAATGGAAAACATATTTTTCCTTCTGTATCCGAGATTCAACTAACGGACAGACACTCCTTTCCAGCACCTTGGCATAGACTTTCTAGCAGAGGCTGAGGAGTGTGATCCTTCTACAGTTGTAGCACACCCTCTGTTCCCCTTCTTGATAATGGGAACCACCACACCAGTCTGTTAATCCAGAAGTACCCTGATCTCAATTGTTGAGGCGTGTTGACCAAAACAGCCCTAAAACATCCAGAGCCTTCGGGAACTCAGGGTGAACCTCATCCACCCCAGGGACCCTGCCACTAAGTTGTTGTTTAACTGCCTCAGTGACCTTACTCCCGGTGATGAACAGGTCATTTCCATCATCCCCTGATTCTGCTTCCTCTGTGGAAGACGTATCAATAACAATAACATATAATAGGGAAAACTTGATAAAAATGGTAGGTACCAGATCTTTTAAGGTTAGGATTAGGGTTAAAACTGAGTTTAAAAGAGCTGAAAGAGTTCATTCTTCAGATAAAAGGTAGAAATACAGATTGTATAGACAGACTGTATAGTATACAGCTGGTTATTTTATAACACTGGTACAGACCATCCATTTGACAATGTCAGCGTTGACCTCAGCGTAGACAAATGGTACATCATACTTGATGTCTGTGTCACCACGTAGGATAGCGTTGACTGGGGCTGGACCACAGCAGAACATACCTGGAGCAGCAAAAGCAAAGTCGGACTTTTACAAATTTAACAAAAACTTTTTTAAAGAACCAACAAAATAATTGTTTGTACTTCTCATTGGAATCATTCATTTGTGCATCTGTCTCAGTGCATTCATTTCTAAATAAAAACTAAATAGTTTTTACCTTCACTTTTTTCCTGTGGAGTGGGATCCAAGACCTGCCAGCCATCATAGATACCACCTTTCATGAGGTCTGGTCGTTTCATCCATCCCTCCACCCACACATGGAAGTTCCTGCACAAGAAAGGTGAGCTTTCCAGTTTATATGTCTGAGGTTTTTAAATTGCATAATATAATAGCTCTGTCTGTGTGAAAATATATCATTAGTATTATCAATATGTAACTTTAACAGACGTTCGTGTTCCTTTTCAAGTCAGGCCTCAAAACTCAAACAGCAAGAAAACAATAATAAAGGTTTCAGTTTACTTGCACATCTGACTGACTGTCTGAATGTCTTACCAGACACTTTCGGAGGCCTCCTTGCTACGGACTCCATAGTCATCATAATATTCATCAATAGTGAGGCTATTGTTTGAGTCATGAGCAGATTGAAAGTTGGTGACGACACGGCATGGAATACCAAAGAATCGCATCACTGAAATCACAGACAACAAAATGATCAAGTCAAATGACTTCTCATTTTTGATTAAAGTTCATGGCAATACTCTGCCACACAAAAACAACACAGTATCCGCAGTACCTGTACACATTACAGCAGCGAACACCCAGCACTGTCCGTACTTGACAGGATAGCAGCGGTTTTGAAACCAGCGCTGAAGGATGCTAACACTACTAGTCCAGCAGGTGGGGCTGCATCCATCATTATAGTTTCCATCCCAGCGTCCCACTAGTACACCTCCATCATCATTGAAATTGACCTGAAAATCAGACAAATGCTCCGTTCTTGCTCATCCATTGGTTGCACAAGAGTAAATTTGGTTTATATTATTATTCTTATTATTGTTACAACAGGTAGCATTAAAAACTTAACTTGTAAGTTTTTAAATGAAGTGTTAAATGTAAATTGTAATGCACGTGAATTTAGGTCCTACCATGGCACTGATCACACGGCTAACATAGACGGGGTTACAACGAGCAGATGTGTCACCAGCTGGGTCTTTTCTGTGTTTGAGGTTGGCATCCAATATCTTGAGACAAATGTCC
>NW_005187770.1:152656-154638 GCF_000239375.1 Pundamilia nyererei | reverse complement strand
TGGCCAAATATGGCAGCATAAGCATGGCAGCACTCTGGTGCTGACCTGTCCAAAGATCCAGGGCTGTGAACCTATGTAGTGTGATGTTCCTGTGTAGACGGTTCCCTCTTCATTCATCACATATTCTTGTCTTTCTCTGTCATCAGGGAGATACACCCAGTCGCCTGCAGACACATGCAAATATAATGCAAGCATCCTTAGCAAATTTATTAGCAGAATGACTCAGCTTTTATGGTAAGTTCATATATCAAAAACACAACAAAAACCTCTATCTATAGATAATAACTTCTATTAGTTACAGATTGTCTGTCTTTTTTCTTTTTCTTTTGTTTTACTTATCAGGACTAAAACTTTGTTTTTTACCAGAGCACCAGGGGTTGAAGAGCACCACCAAAGTTCCCAGATTTCTTGTTTCACCATGTGTCATTGCAGACAGGGAGTATTTCCCCACAGGAGCGTCAGTTGGTGGGGTTACAGAGAGAGCCACAATGCCCCTCTCCAGGACAGCACTCCTGTCAATCTCATACTTCCATATTGCCTTGGCATCACTGGTATATTTGGCAGATGGGTTACCAAACTGAGAACGTGTTCCATGTCTTTCTGATGGAGCAGGACCTGAAGTAAGGAAGAAGTGGGGAAGAGCACTTGTTACATTTCAGGGATCAGTCAGTTTTATTTTGTTGTTTTCTTCAAAAAACTCTACTTAACCGCTTTACTTCCACCAGGTCACTGAGGACTATGATTAGGCAATGGTTGTTAACCAGAGCCTAACCATAATAGACTGCCAATAAGCTGGAGGACATCAACAGGTGATTTTGTAGAGTTACAAATGTGTTATGTTAATTGTTGGGTCAAATATAATGTTATTTAACTCCTGTATGGACACTTTACCATATTAAGAACTTTTAAACATTATATTGTAAATAGTTATTTGTCAGTGGACTATTTTAATGTTTTGAAGCATGTGATGTGATGACAAACAGTGTGGCAGAAAGATTGGCTTTTAAAACCAGTTCAAGTGGCTACCTGTCTCTACAGTGAGCAGGAGTGTGTCCCTGACACTGAAAGGCTGCACCATTTCCAGGGTCAGCAGGAAGGGCTGGCCACGCCTAACAATCAGCTGCTTTCTTGTAATTTCAATGGTGCGATGAGCAGTGTTGTTAGTCACGCAGTGAAAATTCACCTCGTTAATTCCTGCAACAAAAAACACAACATGAGTACAAATGTAATTATCTTAGAGAGCCACAAAAGCAACTATCAGTATGACATGAAAAGCCTTTGTTAACTGGCAAGCTTGAAGTTTTACAGGAAGTTATAATTCAGAAATGGTAGTGATGACATTTGAGTCACAGGTTTCCTATCTTACTGTTTTTAACTCTTCTAGGATTCAAAAATATTAAAATTATCTCAAAAAATATCTCAGTTTTGATCATAAATTCCTCTGCAATGACCTCTTTTTAAGTTGTTATTTACTTTCTGTTAGTGCCCCTTTCACATATTAAGGGCTTTTGAAAACTGAGAAAAAATATAAAAGAGTTAATCATTTTCAACTATTTTCAAACATCTGTGAGAACAAGATGATTTTTTTTAGAGAATCAATGATTAGCAATCAATATTCACTAATTACTAAATTCCACTTTTAAATCAACCCCGGTGAACTTTCATTTCTCCCGTTACCACCAACTGGTCGGAGCACATAGCTGTCCCTCCCTGATCCTGGTGCTACTGGTGGTTTGACCTTAAGTAGTTGGTGTACGGCTGGTTTGGTGATATGGTTGTTTGTTGTCTGGTATTCATTCTCAGAATATCAAACTCACCTGGATTCTTGTCTGACTGCAAACTTTAACTGTCAGGAAAAATCTCTGAAAAAGTGAAAATGTAGCAGACACCACGCCTATGGCTTTAAGCCTGATGCCCTCCAGATAAACACCTGCTGGTGAAAGCCAAGCTCAAAAGGCTTCAATCAATTTTTCTTATCAATG
>NW_005187770.1:147604-148674 GCF_000239375.1 Pundamilia nyererei | reverse complement strand
ATTGCAGGCTGTGTTGATGTTCAAGGTCATTAAAGTTGTCCAAACTCTTTTTGCAGTATATCGTCTATTTCCATGTACGTTTGCACACAATTCAATGCACATATTTCCCTTTTTCCTAGCTAAACATAAAGAAACTACAGGTAGCTCAATGCTTTCACACAGTACTATTGTATTATTAGTCCACCAAGAGAAAAAGATGCATTGATAAGAAAAATTGATTGAAGCCTTTTGAGCTTGGCTTTCACCAGCAGGTGTTTATCTGGAGGGCATCAGGCTTAAAGCCATAGGCGTGGTGTCTGCTACATTTTCACTTTTTCAGAGATTTTTCCTGACAGTTAAAGTTTGCAGTCAGACAAGAATCCAGATGAGTTTGATATTCTGAGAATGAATACCAGACAACAAACAACCATATCACCAAACCAGCTCAGCTAGTTCTACTTAAACAGAAAAACTTTCGTTTTAATTGCTGTCCAACTGTCAATGAAATGAACTTAGAATTAATACAAATTAAGTACAACTGAATTTTATTAAATTTAACAATTTTTAGTTCAGTTTGTATCTATTTCTATATTGCCAATCATAACAACTATCATCTTAAGGTCAAACCACCAGTAGAACCAGGATCGGGGAGGGGCAGCTATGTGCTCTGACCAGTTGGTGTTGACGGGAGAAATGAAAGTTCACCGGGGTTGATTTAAAAGTGGAATTTAGTAATTTGTGAATATTGATTGCTCAGCAGTGATTGACTTTCCAGACACCTCATTTACCGCTTAGTCTCACTTGCAAGTATGAGATTATCCTAATCTAGAAAGAAAATAAAGCAGAAGTTGCTTTAAGGTGGGTCTAACTTGTGAAGTCACCATGACCGTACGCCGTTTTTAGGTCTTGCATTCATTATGTTTCAAAAAGTAAGGCAATGACAGTCAAAATGCTCAGGGGCATAAAAGGGGTTAATGTGTGTTTGATAAGGGAATGCTTTACACCACTATCATTTTCCCATGCTGTCAAACTCAGTACTGACATCATTACTCTAGTCCAGGGGTCTGCAACCTTTAACACCCAAAGAGCCA
>NW_005187770.1:145846-146890 GCF_000239375.1 Pundamilia nyererei | reverse complement strand
AAGTGGTCAATAAAGAGATGTATATTTTTATATTTCAATATCACAATAATCTAACAATTTAGAACTACACGTTAAAAAAGAACTAACATAAATAAAATACACTTCAGCTAAATACTTCTAATTTATTTTCCCAAACCACGCGGAGCCGCACTATAAGGACTAAAGAGCCACAGGTTGCCGATCCCTGCTCTAGTCCAATCATCTTCTCGCCCATCTGCTTTGAGAATCAGCCTTCACTTTGCATGCTTTAAATATTAATGCTCTTTGTCATGCTCCCTTTCAGATTCTTATTCATGCAACCCACCTCTAATTATCAAATAGATTAATTAATTTCTCTACCTCAAGAAATCATGTTGAATACTGATGTCTATCAAAAGCATCTGATGTGCACCATCCAGATGCTTTGTACTTTTGACCTCCTATGGATGGAAAAGCCCCCCCCAACAATACTTGCTTTTTAAAGATGTATGCTGCACAATCATTCCTCCCTGGAAAAATAACATTTCAAATAAACCCTTAGTATCCCCAAATTCAGGCCCTTGATAAGTGGATGTAAATGGGCTCACCTGTCTGGCCTCCACTTTGTGCCCTTCCCACACACAACAGTCTTTCACCTACAAATACTCATACCCAGTAAATCAAAAAAGCTGAAACATGGAAATAAACAAACACCTATACAAACACACAGCCACACTTAGCTCTACTTTAAAATCAACAGACAAAAATGAGCATTGCCACACCTCCACTGGATATCATTAGTCTCCTTTATGTTTCCCCCCAATGAACGACAGCTCTTCCTGATTTTTGTGAAGCTCTAATTTAAGCTGGTGTTTTCTTTTTAATACTTGAAATGACTGCTTAATTATTTACTGATCAATAGTTATCCAAAAATACAAGAATATGGACAAGCAAACAACAAAGCCTTTAATATTTTTTGTCATTTCTACATTCCTTTGTTCTATCAGCCATAGTGGGTGGCTGTAGCTCAGGTGGCAGAGCAGGTCAGCCACTAATCAGAAGGTCGGTGGTTCGATCCCAGGCTGC
>NW_005187770.1:141899-145063 GCF_000239375.1 Pundamilia nyererei | reverse complement strand
TAAAAACACAAAAGAATAGAAGGAATACAGCTTTTAAGCGGCATCAGCACACTTTAAATACTTCCCTGGGTGAGGGCCAATAGTGTCCTTGAGACTTCACTGTAGAGGCAGAGCCAGATGTATAAAGCATCTCTGCCCTCGTCAATATCTTGTTTTGTAGTTAGCGTTCATTAACTTGAAGCAATGTTTTTGTTTGTTTGTTTTTATTTTTATGCTAAAATAATCTTATGTAGTTGTTACAACTAGTTTTTGTCATAGTTAAAATGAAGTTACTTAATGTAAATAAGTAGTTCTATTAGATTTAATTACTTATGTAGTTCTAAATTACATTTCAGAGATTTCACAGAGTTTTTATGAAACTGAAAAACAGATGGAACTCTCTAGTCTATAAGCTATTGCTGCCTCCCTGTGGAGACTCTTTAGGAGATTATTCTCTTTTTCAGAATTAATAAAATTGGTCTGTGGCTGCTGTACAAAAAGAAAAACTTTTATCAGTATAATAGTTCATATTAATATGATATGAACTATTGAAGTGATAGATGAAACCAGGTGTCAAAACACATCACAAAGCTCAAATAATCTCAAACTGATTTCATGAACATGAAAATGAGTTCCCTGTACTCAAATTACCTCCATATTTAATGTCTTCTTCATCCAATAGAGCACCTATGGGATGTGGTGAAACAGGAGATGTTTACACTCAGCCTTGGAGACAGGAGAAGAAGGTCGCCGAGAAGGGGCTTGGAGTAGAGCCACTACTCCTCCACATCAAAATGAGCCAGTTGAGGTGGTTCATCTGACCATGATCCCTCCTGGATGCCTCCTAGAGGAGGTATTTGGGACATGTTCTACTGCAGAGGTTATATTTTTCAGCTGGCTTTGTAGTCCCTCCAGAAGAGTTAGAGGTCGTCACCAGGGTCTTGATGTCTACTGAGACAGCTGTACCCAAGGCCTGGACTTGGATAAGTGGAAGGAGACTATGGATGGATGGATGTTGGATGTAGGGGTGATCTACCCCAGCATTTAACATAATGCAAATGACTACAAATTAGAACAGGAGTGTCTTAATCATAACTATAGTCATAAGAAATTCGATTGGTATTTGTTAGGCTCACCAAGTTCTAAGGTAAAATATATTTTTTACACTGTCCCAACTCTCCAGTAGATTTGAAATATGTTATTGTCTTAGCTCTTGGAGCTGCATTAGAATGTGAGTGCGTGCAACTGTGCTGGTCGTATCGGATTGTAGAGGTGTGTTTGTGTGTGTGCAGCCGTGCATAAACAGCTTGGCTAATACGGGAGCAGAGGCTAGACGTCATGGATCAGGAGTGAACCCACACACGGAAACACACAGAGAGGTGGATGCAGATCAGCTCAGCTGTAGACACGGAGGGAGCAGGTTTAAAAAAAATATTTGTATCACAGTTATAGTACCTCTAATAAAAGGTATTGCAGAAGAAGTGGAAGTCACAAAACTGGTAGCAGTGTTATTAATAATAACAGTTTATGTTTTTAACAGAAAGAGATCCCAGTGATTCCTAAGTAACTGAATTCAAGGTAAGACCATATTCATTCATTCAAATGATATTTTTCAAGGAAGATTGTATGCCTTTCTTAAAAGATCATTCGTGAAAGGCTATCAAGCATTATTTGTTTTACCTTAATCTTATTTTTAGTCTAACCTTAAATGAACATTTTCGAAACCCTTAACTGAACCTGAATCTAATCTTTCCTAACCTCAGGATGAACCTAAACTTTACCTAACCTTATCTAAACAATCCATATGCTTAATCAAACCTAAACATAATCTTTCCTAATGTTAAGCTGAACCTAATTTTGACGTGTCTTCATTTTAGGATTAATTGAACCTCATCCCAGCCTTCATGGCCTTGATTAAACCCAAGCTCTCTCTCTCCTGTGATAAGAATAAACCAATTTTAGATTTACCTTACTCTTACTAGATTTAATTTACTCTTAATTTAAATTAAGCCACATTTTTGCATACCATTTATGCAAAACTTTTATTGGAATTATTAAAAGACATAAAATCTTGACTTTCATCCAGGATCCAGGGTCCCAGTCCCCTGTAGGACTGTTACTTTGGGACTTTTGTTTTGCTTTGTTTTGGGCTTTTCATTTTCAGTAGCTGTTGTATGTAGCCTTGCTCCAACATGAGGTGCCAGTTGAGTGGTTTCCAGCCTGAGAGTTGGGCATACCAAAGAGTCATCATTCTTTTGAAGTGTTGTTCGCTCAAACCAATAAAAACTACACAACCTCATAATTTTACAATTTTATACAAGGCTATAAAAGTTCTAACTAAGAAACCACTGTGATTTCATCATTGTTATATATTCTTTTTTAATATATGTATGAAAATCAGTGATCGTATGACAATCAGATTCCTGTTTCTAGCTGACAGGAGTGACACCTGGTGTGGTCTTCTATCGCTTTAGCCCATCTGCCTCATGGTTCAAAGTGTTGTGCATTCAGAGATGCTCTTCTGCATACCTTGGTTGTAGCAAGAGGTTGTTTTAGTTACTGCTGCCTTCCTATCAGCTCAAAACAGTCTAACCTCAACTGACCTTTGACATCAACAAGGTATTTTCACTCAGCGAACAGCCATCCAGTGGATATTTTCTCTTTGTCAGACCATTCTCTGTAAACACTGAAGATGGTTGTGTGGTAAAATCCCAGATCAGCCTATCTGGCACCAACAAGTATGGCACGTAAAAAAAAGTAGAGTTCAAATTAGTACAAGTAGATTTAAAGTATTTAAATCGCATTCTGCCACTGATAATGTACAATGTTTATTACAGGTACACTTAGTCGAATTGAAATAAAAAAAACAAAACACTTAAACTGTGCTTTGATTTCATTTACTGTAAATTTTATTTTAAAAAAATTCCCCTTTGATTATCATCTTCTTTTTCCTTTACTATTTCTTTCCTTCTCCTCACTCGACTGTAAGATGATCTGTCTCAGCCACAGTAAAGGTCAAAGGTCAGGTTAGGGGAGTTTGTAACAACAGGAAGTGTGTGTGTGTAGCCAATAAATATTTAATAGAGACAAATAAGCTGTCTTGGAGGATGGATATATCACTCTGTGTGTGTGTGTGTGTGTGTGTGTGTGTGTGTGTGTGTGTGTGTGTGTGTGTGTGTGTGTGT
>NW_005187770.1:139867-141879 GCF_000239375.1 Pundamilia nyererei | reverse complement strand
TAAGCTTTAGAAAAACAAAACAAAAGTGTGTGTGTGTGTGTGTGTGTGTGTGTGTGTGTGTGTGTGTGTGTGTGTGTGTGTGTGTGTGTGTGAGTAAATGATTAGGATCATTTATTGAAGAAACTGATTTATTATTGATAAGATTATGAAAGCCATTAATAACAGCAAATTGCATTATTGATTAGAGCCAATAATGCAGCTGCTGAGGTTCTGAAGCTCTTTCCAAAACAAACACATGCAGTCGTTTCTCCATTGCTTCAGAAGACATTACAACTGTCTGAAAATGAACAATAGGCTGCTCAATGTTTTTTACCTGAAAGGCTTCATATTGTGAGGTTATTATCTTACACTCAGTTAGCTTATCTTCTTATTTATTAGTCCTTTATTTATCCAGGTAAAACATCTCATTGAGATTAAAAATATCATTTCCAAGAGAGACCTGGCATCATGGCAACAAAAGTCAAAATACACATACCACATAAGTATATAACATTTAAAACAAATACAATATCCCATACCAACATGTGTAAAATATACAATAACATATCAAATTAAGAGTGACATTAAAAACAATCACACTGAGTAAAAGAGTTATTCTCTCGTTCCTTTAAGACAGACTTAAACTCTTCCAAACCAATTCTGATAATTTCAGTTCCTTCTGCAGATTATTCCAGGAAGCAGGGGCAGCGTATTTAAAAGCATTTTTCCCCAATTCTGTTCTGAGTTTTGGGACAATCAATTGTATGATATTGTGAGAACGAAGGCTGTATTGGTTGTGGTTTTTACACATATAAACATATAAATAAGATGGAACCAGCCCAAGGAGAGATTTATAGATAAAGATCAACCAATGGGAGAGTCTGCGAATATGCAAAGAACAATGATGTACACAATTTCCACAGCCAGTAACAAAACGTAAAGCACAATGGTACACAGTATCCAACCTCTTTAGGTAGTGGGCAGGTGCATTCATAAAAAGCAGGTCACCATAATCCAATAAAGGTAAAAAAGTTGCATGAATCAAGTGTTTTCTCACTTGGAGGGAGAAACAGGATTGATTTCTAAAAAAGTAACCTAGTTTTAACTTCGACACAAGCCTTTGAATGTGAGTCTTAAATGACAAATTCTGATCTATAATGATCCCTAGATACTTGTAAGATGTGACCATTTCAATTTCAGTTCCTTGAATTGTTTTGATCTTAGGAGACGTAGCTAACAACTTTTTGCCATTTGATAATAACATGAACTTGGATTTCTCTGAATTTAACACCAACTTAAGTTGAGTTAAATGGGACTGAACATGATCAAAGGCAGACTGCAGAAATTGCAGGGTTTGTGCTACTTAAATGGTAAATGGCCTGTAAATGGCCTGTATTTATATAGCGCTTTACTTAAGGGGATGAACAATAAATAATTGTATCATCTGCATAAAGATGGAAGGCTGCATTTGACAAATTATCACAAAGGTTGTTTATGTAAAGAGAAAATAGCAATGGCCCTAATATGGAGCCCTGCGGAACTCCTTTGGATACTGAGAGAAAAGAGGAAGAAGACCCAGCAGCATGGACACACTGTTTTCTTGCTGACAAGTATTTTGAAAACCAGCTTAGAGCATTAACAGATAGACCAATATTGTTTAGTTTATTTAATAAAATAGCATGCTTAGCTGTATCAAAAGCCTTTGACAAGTCAAGAAAAAGAGCAGCACAGTAATTTACACTTACTCTGATCTTCACATGGCCTAAAACTAATCTCACTCTAAGTTTTTTGTATCCAAACAATTCCTTCCTTTCAATCTGATTTTAACCTTAATTTATTAGGGTACATCTTTATCCTAATCTTAAATCAAAGCTTTGGTTAAAGCCAAGATTAATACGAACATTAAATTATACCTAACTTGAACCACAACTTAGTGTCATGGCTACTGGACGGACTCACGCGCAGTCAGTTCTTTCTATGAGAACAAAAGGAGATTATTTATTTACAACAGGGATCACCTCAGTGCTATATAT
>NW_005187770.1:118737-139830 GCF_000239375.1 Pundamilia nyererei | reverse complement strand
GGGGGGGGGGGATCCACACACACACGCTTCCTCTTCAATGTTAGTTGAACGTTCTTCAACAGAATTCAACGTTAGTTCCACAACAAAATACACACAGTGGATTCTTTTGAAAATGGCGAGAGCACAAACTCAGGAGGTTCAACATTCCAGCGGTGAGCTGCTCTGTGCCACTGCCTTAAATAGCAGCTGGGGAAATCAGCCAGATCAGCAGCAGGTGGAGACAATCACACAGGTGCGTGGGCCAATAGCGAGAGCCCGTAACGAGCTCCACCCAGGCAGAGAGGAGGAGGAGAGACAAAGAAAACAAAAACATAAAAGAACAACAACAACAAAACCTGTAGCCAGTGTGAGCCAACCAGAGAGACACGGGGACCTTTGCTTAGGTTCATCTTAAGTATTCGCTTGACCCAAAATTAGCCTGTATTTATCCTAACCTTAAACATTATCCTAACTTCCCCTAACTTTAATCTAGTCAAGGATTAATCCTTCAATGATTAACATTAATCTAACATACCCCATTAGATTTCCCCCCATTTTCTGATTTCTTGATATAAATCTGCACCAAAACTTAAACTCCTCTAAGCTTGATGCTACTGTACTCTTGTCCACCAGATGTCATGGCGATCATCCTTTCGCTGCTCAAAGTTTCGTCACATTTTTGGAAAGTCTGCCACCAAGGAGCACAGCTACGACGGGGTGCCAATCACGCGTAGTGTCCACGACAACCACTACTGCTCAGCCAATCCCTGCTTCATCGCTGTGGTGACTGAGTGCGCGGGAGGCGGGTCCTTTTTAGTCCTGCCCATCCATCATGTACATAGGCCTTTTTAATTTAATTTCCTCTGAATTAACATAATAAAGGATAAAAAAAATGGGGAAACCTAAAGTTTTAAAATAGTTTCATGTTCTCTCTCTCAGACAGGCAGAGTAGATCCTCAGCATCCGAGGGTTTGTGGCCACAGCGGCAGAGTCCTGGACGTCAAGTGGAATCCATTTGATGATTACTGCATCGCCTCATGCTCAGAGGACTGCACTGTATGGCAGTTAGTTAACGACTAACTAGGATTAACTTTGGAATTCGATTTAGGATAAGGATGGGGTTAAATTATTGGGAATTATATAACGTTTAGTGTACAGCACATACACTTTGGTCCTGTGCATGTATTCAGGTGAAGATCTGGGATATCCCAGTCTGTGGAGTCCAACAGAACCTCACCAAGGCCAGGAAAACCCTGATTGGCCACTCCAGAAGAGTGGGGCTAATTGAGTGGCATCCAACTGCTGAGAACCTTCTGCTAAGTGCTGCCTATGACTACAAGGTCAGTGCCAATCATATAACATTCTGGCTTAAATGAGCACCGTATTTTTGTTAAAAGAAACCGTCTTTGCTTTTGTGTTGTATTCAACTTCCTTCAATATATCTTATGAACATAATGCACAGAAATCTTAGAGAAAAAGCCAGTGGTTGGCATAAAACGTTTTCTATAATAGACACCTTACAGGATTGAACCAGTAAAGAAAGTATCAACACAAGAGAACCAAATGTTAAAGAGCTACACTCTACAATCAGTAATTCCAGTGCATTTAGGCTGCAGATGTGAATTTGTCTCACTTACTGCTCCAGGTCCTTCTCTGGGATGTATCCCAGGCTGGTGCAGTTATCAGGTATCCAGTTCGGGTGGTGCTGATGCCCATCCACCACCGCTACCCATCTGAGGCACTGCTGCTTTCAGTCAGCTTCAACACTGATGGCAGCAGGCTGGCAGTCACATCCAAAGACAGACACGTTCGAGTCCTGGACCCTCGGACAGGAAAGATTTTACAGGTATGATTATTGTATGTGAATGCGAGTCCTGACAGAAAATTGCCAGGAAGGTAACTGATACTTCTGCAGGTATCAAGCAGTAGCTCACACAAGGCCAACAAAGTTTTATACATCGGGGGGTTGAAGTTGCTTCTGTCCACTGGCAGCTCATCTTGGAACCACCGGCAGATCGTCCTGTGGGACCCTGTAAGATAGTTTTTTTTCCCTTCAACTGTAATCTGAAACTTAATCTAAGCTGTGCTTGTTCTTAAACCTGAATCCAATTACCAGCATTTTCTAGGAGTAAGAATACTTGGGTCGTAAGACATGATTAAAAAAGAGATTGCTGAAAATGAGGCACATAGACAAAAACAAATAAATATATAATAAATATATAAAATTAAACAGCTGATAATAAAAACTGCTTTCTTGTGAAATGATTTAAGAGAATCTTACTGGAGAATTAATTATATAACTGTATATCTCAATTGAGCAACTTTTGCATATTTTAACTTGATTTTTTTTTCCTTTACAATTTGCTCTACATTCATTCCCATATGTGTTTTCATGCAGGATGACTTATCTGAACCCTTATATGAAGAAGATCTGGATGGGTCTGCTGGAGTACTCTTCCCATTTTATGACCCAGACACACACATGTTGTATCTGGCTGGAAAGGTCAAAAAACATAAACTGCTTATGGCAAAATGTGCCGTTAAATTTGAGTAATCATCATCAAGGAGATTTAGCACCACTGTATATGTTGTATTTATGCTTGTAGGGTGATGGAAACATCCGGTACTATGAGCTAAGTGCTGAAAAACCTTACATCAGCTACCTGACTGAGTACAGGTCCCTGCTCCCACAAAAAGGACTTGGTGAGACCAACACACACCCATAAGTGTGTTAGCTAGTAAATGACATCATTTATACAGCTGCCAGTCCAGCTTTGTTCCAGCTCTCACCTACAGTCATGAAATCTGGGTAATGACCAAAAGAGGAAAGTCATAAAATGCCGTCCTACAGAGGAAAGTCATAAAATGTCACAAAATAAAAGAGTAGGTCGACTCTCCCTAAGAGCTAAGGTGAGGAGCTCAAACATAAAGAGTAGAACAGCTGCTCCTCCATGTTGAACTCTGGGCATGCCCAATTGGGTGGAGACCCTGGAGTAATACCTGCTCATCAGGTAGAACCAGAACAAGATGGGGCCAAAGACCCTTCTAAGTCTACTCCCACAACGACCCAAACTCAGACAAGTGGAAGAAAATCAGCGAATCGATAGATATTCCTCCTTTTCCAACTTATCATGAAGTCACGCAAATTCTGGCTTCATACTATGACAATTGGGAATCAGGTGAGCCTGGTATCAAAATGTAAGTAAATAAGAGAGTTTTGAGTTTCCATGACTTCTTCTGACCAGACATCTAATCACATGGTGACATGACCCTTTGGATTTTTACCCAAAATGCTGTTTGAGTCAAACTTGGGTAAATCATCAAAGCAGATCAAACATGCTTGTCTCTTTTACTCTCTCACAAACATTAAATTGGTTCCATTTTGTTATTATAACTATCTGATATTCAAGGATATTGGTTCTTTGATTGGATATGAAAAAAATCATAGAGCATTGTGATCCTTTTGAAGTGGATGTAACAGTGATTTGGTTGCAGTTTTTAACAAACCTAAAACTTTGTATCGAACTCATCATCTATACCTATACTCATTTCAAGGTACCGACACAATTTTAAGAAAGCTTGTCTAAGTTCATTCACAGGCACTTTGATGCTGATCTAACAAACTTGACTTAAATGTCGACTTTGATGGATAATTTCCTTCACTGTTTCAATGCTACATCCTGCGGTCATGTTAACAGCTGGAAGACACCAAGAGCCAAGCTTCTGCCCCAACAACTCAACAAATGTTGGTCAATCGTCATCTTTTCATGTCTGTTGGTCATCCTACATTTCTCAAACTGTCTTATGTCTGGTTGCAAGACTGTTAAGGCATTCTATACAGGACCAGTCTTCTGCCTGAAAAACCCATGCCTTGCTCCACCACCCTCTCACCAACCTTTAAATATTGATGTTGTCGTTCTTTAAAGTCTAGACTTTCATGTTGTAATGATAGAAAAAGGCAAAGAGTTTAGTGCCACTTAGAATATCCACAATACTTTATGACACAGGACGAAAATGTGTTTTGACGTCTGACTCACTCCAGGGGTGATGCCAAAGCGTGGCCTAGATGTGACCGCCTGTGAGATTTTCCGGTTTTATCGCCTGATTGCCATCAAAGACCTGGTCGAACCGCTGTCCATGATCATACCACGCAAAGAGGTTGGGATGATGTACTTATCTTGAGTATAATCAGAGTACAAGAAGTATTGGTCCAGTTTTTTTCTTGTTCCTTCCAGTCAGGAATTTTTCAAGAGGATCTGTACCCAATGACAGCTGGAAACCAGGCAGCCATGACCGCTCAGGAGTGGCTGTTGGGGGTCAACAGAGGTCTGTAACCTACCTGGGCCATCAGGTACACTAAAGATATTTACTCTCTATAGATCATTCAGTTTATCACTGATCTCTTACATTTCCTCACCAGGCCCAGTGCTGATGTCCCTGAAACCAGACCCTCGAGTACCCAACCCTTACCCAGAAACCCCAGCTGAGAAGGGGCTGGTGCGGCAGCTTAGCTCCCTCAGGTTTCAGAGCAGCCCGGCTGCAGTGACAGAGATAGGCCAAGACTTTATAGAGGTAAAGTGTGATCTGGTTATTTTACCTGACATTGCAGGGTGAAATATACCAATCTGGGGTGCCTTTTCTTGATTTTAAAGTGGTACACAGTTGTGTGAAAAAGTGCTTGGTCCCTATCTTGTTTCCTGTTTTTAAGTACCGTATGTTTTTTCACACTTAAATTTGTAACAGTAAAAGTCTGTAAAAATATCTGTAAAGATCACCAGTTATTGTAAATACTTGATTGGTGTTGTTGCTGCTAAGTATGGCCCAACAGGTTATTAGGTTTAGGGGGCAATCACCTTTTCACACAGGGCCATGTAGGTTTGGATTTTTTCCCTTTAATAATAAACACCTTCATATAGAAACGGCATTTTGTGTTTACTTCTGTTATGTTTGCCTAATATTTAAATTTGTTTGATGATCTGAAACATTTAAATGTGACAAACCTGCAAAAAACAGGAAACTGGGAAAGAGGGGAAATGCTTTTTCATGCCACCGTACTCTTTTTAGAAACTTCTGTTTCCTTTAGACAAACTAGGAAATATGTTTTGCTACAGTAACCGTCACATCCTTCGAAACTGACCTGAGACCTGAGCCTTTTTTGGAGAGTAGTTCTCTGATACTTTTGTTGCTGTTCTCTGTTGAGGTTTTTCTGGAGGAGCAGCTGTCCTATCAGGATGCCAAATATCCCAAAGATCTGAGCGATCTGTCGGGGTGGCAGCCAGACGAGACCCAGGTCCCACTGTGGACATACTGCTGCACCCCGCACTGCTGCGAGCCTGCCGAGAGACCGCCACCAATGACAGAGTGTGAGGTTAGATAAATAATAAAACAGAAGAGTGTCTCCTTCTCTTGCACACAAACTCAGTCCTAGTTTTTTCTGTTTCAGCTACTCCAGGCATTTTACAAGCAGCAGGATGAGATCAGAGGCCTGAAGGAGGAGCTCCATCAGAAAGACGTGAGTTCACAAACAGTACGTTATCAGAAGTTCTTGTCAGATACTTTTTTATATTTTTGTGTTTTCACGTTCTGCAGATGAAAATTGCTCAGCTGGAGCAGGATATCAAAAACACCAGAAAGAACATGAGAGCGACCTTCTGATTCAGACCCTGCTGTGTAGGAGGGGCTTACAGAGACAGCGTGACCCACAGACAGCAGAGTTATCCTCCACAGACTGGACTTTGTAGTTGAAGCCACAACTCTTGTTTTCCTAAAATTCCTGAAAATGGTTTATTTGGGAGCAGAGACTATTTTCCTTCATACTTCACAAACTACCTGAAACACAATGGTCACCATCGAATATAAGAAACCCTGCGTCTGGGATGATGGGATGCAAAAATGCTAATTTCTTAAAACTCTTGAATTAAAGCTGTCCAAATACTTATGGAGCTAAGTGTAATTATGACCACATGCAAGGTGCAGTGATGTCAGGCAGCAGACACACACCGCTTGCTCTAGTGACTTTTACTGGTGCAAGCAGGTTGGAAACAATGGAAGGGGCAGAAGGACACAGCAGATCTTCTTGTTAGCAGCTTGCAAACTAACTTCAAGGGTAAGATACATGACCTTGCTGTTTTGGTAGGCCAAAAGAGCTAAAATGCATAAATCACAAAACTCATGAAAAACACAGTGTGAGTGTGCAAAAAATGTTGAATGAAGTTTGGAACTGGACTGCATGAAAATGTTTGATGTAGTCACCCAGGGTTTCTGGACTCTTTGAAGCCTCAGTCCTGGTGTTTCATTGAATACTCATTAAAATGAATGTAAGACCAATAAAATATGAGTGTTTCCCTCAACAAAACTGAAGCACTATTCGTTTTGGGTGGTCTGCAACACACATAGAGCCATATCATTAGTCAGGTAATTACATTATGTAATATTATGTTCCAGATCAGCACACACACAGCTCCCGTGTGCCGGAAATTTAGTTATGAAGACCAAAAATGTGTTTCGCACCAGGCTGTAAATGTTCTTGTTTCTGCTTTAAAGTTTGTGATGAGTGACTCACTCCAGTGGCCATTAGAGGAACTGCAGTTTTCTGACTTAATCGTGTTTCATATTTAAAGTTGATCTGTGACGTCACATCAGCTTGCGGAAATAAATGTTTTAAAATCCAGCACAGACCTGACACAGAACGTCAAAGATGAGAAAAGGCTGAGGGACAAAAATCAGAACTGGACTGATCAATCAGTGAAAGCAGATCTGATGGAGTCATGAATCTGATCTATAGAAGAACATGGGGTGGCTCTGTTATGGTTTTGCTCTGCATTTCAGCCTGTGGGGTTCTTGTCACAGAACCATTTGGTCCACTGTGTATATGTCCGCACAACTGCAATTGTGCTAAAAAATTGGCCAAAAAGTTCAGTCAGCTACATCAGTGTCTACTGTTTACTATCATAGCCAAGTGGCTAACAAACATAAACAGAAGTTTTCACTATCCGTACTAATTAATGTTATCTTGTTGTATCAGGTCAGTGCTATCCTCTATACTGTTGCATGCTGGGGCAGCAGGTTGAGGGTCACAGATGCCAACAGACTAAACTGACCCACAAGGCCAGTAATGTTGTGGGGGATGGAGCTGGACTCCGTTAGGGTGGTGTCTGAGAGGCAGATGTTGTCCAAGATAAGGACAATTATGGATAATACCTCCCACCCACTCCATGACATGCTGGCTAGTCACAGGAGCACGTTCAGTGAGACTGAGATTCCCAACAAGCACCTAACCTCTGTTAATCCTTGATATGTATAATTGAGTGATCTGTATATATTAGTGCGGGTTGGTTATTAGATGCTGCTCCAACCAGCCAGTGAATAACCCGCTGCCCCGCCCTCTCCTCCCTGTGCCCCAAGCAGCAGGTGCACCTCGCATACGGAGGGCGCCCTTCCAGTAAGTGGCCGATAGAAAATAGAGCGGTGCCTATGCCATTCCCAATATGCGCTCATGTCGGGGCAGCATGAGAACGAGCAACTTTTTTTGCCGATGCCCGTGATGCCGCCCTGGGCAACTGCCCATGTCACCCATGTCAAAAACCGCTACTGACTGTGATCAGCGCTGGCTTTAAAAGGCTAAACGAGACGGGGGGAGACGAGGACACAAGAGAGCCAGGAGCAAAATGTTAAGATTTTATTTACAAAGTCCTTTTTGTATGTATTTTTTGTTTGCTTTCATTTAACTTACAGAAAGTAAAACACAAAAAAACCAAAACAAAAAGAAAACAACCTCGACTAGTCAGTGTAAGCTTGAAGGAACATCTGGAGCTCTCTACTGAGGAGACAGAAACTAAAGGAGGCAGAAAGAGGGAGAGGGGGGAGGAAAGAGGCAGAGCGTTTCCCCAGACAACCATACAAAAATTAAACAAAAACAAATTCCTCTGAAAAAATATTTCTTTTAAAAAGCTCTGTTGGCAAAAAAAGACAACACGGTTTGCCCTGAGCAGGTTTGGCCTTGGCAACAGGAAGAGGGAGGAGGAGGGTGGGTAGCTTTTTTTTGTTTTTTTAACATTGGCTTTAATACAATGATGTCATCAGAGCGACGAGCTACATCACAGACCGATGACATCAGGAGAGGAATAAGGAAATGGAGTTGGGTTCAGATTTCATTAATTCATTTATTAACTCCTCATGTTTTTATTGTTTTGTAAAAAAATAAAATAAACCACGCCCACATGCAATGGAAAAAAAAGTTAAGGAGAGACATTTATTCTCAGGAGGAAGAGGAAAACTGACGTAAAGTCTGCAACGTTTTGTTTTTTTGAGCTTTTCCAGACTGGTGATGCATTTACTGCCCACAAACAAGAGTTGGAATTTAGAGTTCAGATGGTTTCTTTCCTGTTAGCACAAGTTTAGGTTGTTCCCCCCCCCCCCATTTTAAATGTAAACTGTGATGAAACAAACAAATAAAAAACTGTCTAGCTGTATATTCTGATGGAAGATTTGCAGGTTTCCAAAGAAGGCGAAACATCCTCTGGTTCCAGCTTCTAAAAATGTGAGAATCTCTCTGCAGCTTCTTATTTTAATAGCTAAACAAACTCTTTTATACAGTTGATGGTGGGACGAGAAAACAGATACTTTTCTGTTAAAGTGTTTTCTTCTTTCCTGAGTTCACAAAAAATAAACGTGCTGCCATTAAACCAAAAGAATAAGACTGCGGCAAAAACAGAGGACTAAATGGAGGCTGTAAGTTGTTGATGACAATGGGAAAAAAAATTTGGCTCAACTTGTGGAAATGAAAGTAAAAAAAAAAAGCAAAACAAATAATTAATGAGGCGTTTTAGACAATAACGGATGTCAATTTGGCAGGCGACAAGCGAGGAGACCAGAGTCAGAAATGGGACGTGGCCCAGAGTGAAAGTGGGAGGAGGCAGAGGGGGAAGAATTGGCAGCAGGGATGAGACATTTAGACTGAGTGGATAAGAGGTCAGCAGGGTTTGCGGGGGTCAGGGAGGGGTCTCTGCAGGCCCTCATTCATCATCGTCATCATCATCCTCGTCCTCGGGGTCCCTCTTCCTCTTTTCTCCTTTGGCTGGAGACGAGTCCTCATCTGCAGGAAGAACAATGGGAGTCTTTTATTTGGCTGATTAGTTACTACTTGGCTACACCTGACTGAACCAACTCAACAGGCACCATCAGATATAAATGAGCGTTCGAGTGTTCCTCAAAACAAAGAGAAGTAATAGTGAGGAAAAATACAGGTTTACTCACCATCCTCCTCCTCATCTTCATCATCGTCTTCTTCCTCGCTGTCCACATCTCCGTTCACCTCTCCATCCTGCAGGGACAAAGACTGCTGATGCAAACTCACAGTGCCTCTTCCGAATCAGTCGGAAAGTCAGAGTTCCCAGTTGGAAATGTGTTGTGGAACGCTCCCTCAACTCGGGATTACCCCGCTCGGAAAGTCAGAGCAGACTAATGTACCACAAGCTAACAATCAAAGTTTTACTACTGTTTACTGAACGTAAACTGTGAACATTTAAACTGTGCTGCAAAAGCTGTGTATTTTTGACCGACTCAGCCACGCGCAGAACACTGACCAGCCTCTACTCATGAACATGAGAAAAAGCATGATGATGTTTTACTAGTGACGCCTGAATGGTTTTACTTTGCTAAGAACCAAACAAATCCTGCCTTTCGTTGCTTTTACTGGAACCACCTATAGTGTGTGGGGTTGTTATAGCAAACTGTGCTTGGCATACAGCTTTTCGTCAGACTTTGTGTACGTGTTTTCTCGCCGTATTGTTTTTAAGTGTAGCCAGTTTCCTTTCTTGTTATCAAACATGACGACTTTTAATTTTTGTGAACAAGAATTAAGGAGACCCTCTCCTGACTCATCAAGGGCACCACAAGCTTCCCTGTTCCTTTCCAAGCAATCTGTGTTTAACCTACAGACTCCTGTCGGGTTTTGGAGGACTACATGAAAGCACATGTGTGTACCTATAAACAAACAGAGCTGTTGTATTATAAATTATCCATATGGGTGTTTAACTGCACGGGTCTCCTGGTGGGAGCCAACCTGCCTCCAACCAATCCCAGCGTGCCTGCAGTCACTTTGTCGAGGAGTTTAGAATTAATTATTTATATATGCAGACAGATTCCCAACATGCTGCAAATACTGAGCAACTCTTGTGTCCCTGAATGCAACCTGTCTGCAACACGTCTCTGTGCAGTATGGCACTTAACTGGTTGCATTCTGGTTACATTTCTGAGGTTCTGCCTGGACTTTTCAGAGATTCATCACGAGCTGTAACATGTAAACGCCAACGTAACCTCATTAAATTGCAGACTGACTCCATCTTATTGTAGTCTTAATGCACCAAATTCACAGGACAGAGGGCATTTGACTGTGATGCTGTGATGAAAGTGGTTTTAGACAGCATGTGGAGGACAGACGAGCAAATACGTCACAGATAAACAGAAGACACTTCGCATCTCATTTTCCCTCCTTTCATCGTTCTTCAGCATTTCTATGTAAATGTTACTGATTTAACTCCAAACTCACCTCATCACCGCTGTCGTCGTCTTCGTCGTCCTCCTCAGCCACTACGTCTTCTTCATCCTCCTCTTCCTCTTCCTCAAAGTCCTCTGACTCGCCCTCTGCAAAATAAAAAGAACTATCTTAATATTACTGTCGCTTTAATTTTCTCTCAGTTTTCTAGAAATCAAACCTTCACCTTCTTCGTCCTCATCGTCGACGCCGTCTCCCTCGCCCTCGGAGTCGGAGGCCTCGCAGTCGTCGATGTCGTAGCCGTCCAGGTAGGTGAGCTGGGGGAGCAGCTTGAAGATGGACTCCCTGTAGTCGGCCAGGTTTGTCACCTCGCAGTTAAACAGGTCGAGACTCTTCAGCTGGGGCAGCTTTTTCTGGAGGGACAAAGACGGACATCCGGTCAGTTTTCTGAAAACATTTTCAAAGAACTAATGAAGAAGTACAAAGTGCTGCCCTCGTTTGGCTACAGCACACTGTGTGCAAGTTTGCTTTGGACATAATACTGACGACCCACAGCTCGTGCACTATTATGTCACTACAAGCTGAAACTGCATTATGGACACCTGAGACCAGCACATATATTGTATACCTACATGTCAGTATAAGGATAACAGAGCTGCTGACTGTCGTCCATGTTGGCTGTTACTATAGAAACTGTTTGTTTATATATACATATATAAATGTGTTTGTGTTTCATGCTGTTATATGATTTACTGATGGTTACAACCTATTCACATACAAAAGCACACAGCAGTGATCTGTCACTTCTTTTTTAAATAACGATGTAGACTCCACCCACCAGCGGCTCCAGGGTGCTGATGTCTTTGAACTTGTTCCCACTGAGGTTAAGGTGCGTTAGGTTCACCAGCCGCTCTGCCAGGACCTCCAGACCACCTGATATCCTGTTGTCACTGAGCTCCAACTGCAGAGACACAAAGAAAAGCTGTGAATCAAAAAAATCAAACAGAAATATATATTTTTTTTTTTTAAAAACCTGGTGATATCGCAGCTTTATATTATTACATCATTAGTGTCTTTTACTTTTAGAGCGCTGACAGGACAAAAAGAAAGACACAAAAAGCCATCAAACTGTGTGACAGTTGAAGCCAAACATAAAGCTTCTCAACCCTCTGCTGCACCAAAAAGCAAGCAAAGTATACCAGAGGCAGCTGTCCACAGGCTACGTAACTGAGAAATTCACCAATAACAAACCAAACAATCAAATTTGAATCACCTTTCAGAAACTACAAAGAGAAAACGTGCTGGAAAAGGAACTGAAAGCTCTGCAAAGCTGAACATCTGCACCTTCTTCAAACATTTACATGAACATCTGGTTTCCTGACGCTCTGCAGGCCCTCTCACCTTTTTGAGTTTGGCCAGCTTTGGGATGTCTGCGACGCTGGTCAGGCCGACGTTGATGAGGCTGAGCAGTTCCAGATTCGAGAACTCTTCTGTGATTCCCTCGATCTTTCCTTCGCTCGAGCGACAGTTATCCAGGACCAGCTCCTGGACCTGAGGGGAGAGAAGGGACAGCGCGCCGTTAATCCAGCATGGCTCAAAGTCGCCAACCGGGTGAAAGAGTGGATAACTGTAAACACTATTTCTATTTTAAGCAGCATGTGAGAAGAGTGACACATTAAACTGGTTACAGTTTGACTCTGTGACTCTTCGCCACTTTTAACCCTGAATGTTTCATGTTTAGCCTCCAGATTTCAACATATCATTTTCAATTTTTGCGTGATGGTTGATACAGTAACAGCATGTTGTAATAAAAAAATAATAAAACATCAACATTTTTTTTGAATACACTGTGTGCTCTTGTATGTTTAATCTAGTTGAGCTTTTCCTCTCTGCTTACTCTGTTTATGCAAAAATAAAAACTTCCTTATAATAATCTGCAGTTGTGCTTCAACACATACGCAGGTATTCATAGGGTTTATGTTAGGGGTGGGCGGTATAAACGGTATACGGTAGAAACTATATAAATTTGGCCAGTGTTAGAGATTTTGGCTATTCCGCTCTACCGTGCATGTTGATGGTGTCATCAAGCTGCGCCTGTTTTGGTCGAAAGCATGGCAGTGGCTGCAAACAACATCATCTGCAAATTATGGCGGGCGACAGTAAAATCAAAGAGACGAAGCACTTTTGGAATATGGGCAAAAACTGTGCTTCCTCCACTTCCCTACCATCTATTCATTAATGCTGCATTCCATCACAGCTGCTCTATTCTCATGTTGTTGCAGTATATTAATGACTAACCTCGTATTGTGGATGGATTATCTCAGTTGTTCTCCTGACTGAAGTTTGGTCTGTTTACAGCATCCTGCCATGCGACTGCATTTGTCCCCAACCACTAGAAACCCCCATGTTAACTTTTATCGAGTGGAAAAGAAGTTGGCGTTCATCCTTCAGCTTTACTGTGCTAATCTTATACTAACGTGGCTGTTTTGCTAGTGATCACGTAGCACATCATTATATACCAGCTAGCCCAACTTCAGTAACCCTACAAAAGTGACTGCTGTTTAGTTTTCTGTCTTCATTTATGTTGGAAGTGATAGCAGAGCTGTACTTTTTAAATTTGTTTAGAAATCTCTCAGTCAGAACATGCTATATCGTGTTTAGGTGGAAAACTAGTGAGCTAACTTCTGGATGCCTGGATGTTAAACTTAGTTGTTACACCTGGTAGAGCAGAACGCTGATCATTTTATTACAGATGAAAGAATTTAGACAGTTTTTCAACTCTCAGTGATGCTGCAGTGATCGTTTGATTTTGGGACCTGAACCACAAGGAGTTTAGGACCCAGATTACTCCGCGAGGCTCCTGACTACAGCAGCCGTAATGCTCCAACAATCCATCAAGCGGTGCAGCTTCGTAGCTTACCAAAGTCGTACTAAAACATTTTTGACAGATTTCTGAGTGCCATGTACCACATAAAATCAGTTCGAGGTCAGTGAGCACAACCAGAATTCATACACAATCCACACTGTTGATTTTTGAGAAAATGAAAGGATTTTAAGCGTGCCTTATAGTGTGTAAAATACGTTATACAGAAGAAAAGAACATATTGCGATATATATCGTTACCGCACATGCTTTAAATCAGCTGTCTCCAACCTTTTTTGCGCCACGGAGCGGTTTATGCCCGACAATATTTTCACGGACCGGCCTTTAAGGTGTCGCGGATAAATACAACAATAGTACCATTACCGAAAAAAAAGAAGATTTATTCATAACACACGTGAAAAGACCCAGGAATACAGAGTTAACGAAAAAAACGATAACAAAATAACGCTGAAAACCGATAAAAACCCTGAAAACCATACATTTCACACCGAGCCTCAACTCTTGCGGCCCGGTACCAAACAACTCACGGACCGGTCCGAGGCCTGGGGGCTAGGGACCGCTGCTTTAAATTATATCTTGATATGGATTTTAGGCCATATTGCCCAGCCCTAGTTTATGTTTTGTTTTTTTCCCCTGTGTGTTTTGATCCTTTGTTCACATGTAAACAACTTTTTAGATCACCGAAACTCTCCCAAGTTTAAGTTCTTCAGAAACTCCACTTCTGCGTTTACATGTGGATGAAGAATCTGCAAAATCAGTCGAGCTGCCGCTGTAATCTCGTTGTCAGCTGGTGACATGAAACAAATCTGTAACCTCAAATGACTCACTTGATGGTTTGATTAAATAGCGAGGTCAATGTGACTAATTCATTTTCCTTGTACTGAGCACTGCCTAACGGGTAAGGTGACTTACTTAGAAAGCGTGGTTACCCACAGAAGCAGCGCGAGAACATGGGAGTTTCCACGGCGTTTTCGTTGAAACATGTCAGTGTTTCATTGTATGATCACAGCGCCTCCCTTGTAATAAAACCCAATCATCCCCTACGTATAAACAGGAGGACTTTTGCAGAATGTTAAGCTGACACAAGTTACCCATTTACTGGCTTGCAGTACTTGGGGTCATGTGGAAAACAAGCAAAAAAAGAAAAAAGAAAAAAAAAAGACGTCCCTTCACCTCAAACTGATGATTCATTCAATCAGTTTTTCAGTCTATATGTACCTAAAACAGAGTTCGAAAAACACTGCATACCCACAGACACCATAAAAGATGGATGAAGTTCCGGTCTATAAGATGCAGTCTTTTTAGTCACCACCAGAGGGCAATAACATATGGCAGCTTTTTACTATTAAATAGTGGTCTGTATTAAAAATATGCAATGGCTTAATTAATTAATGTGCTAGTATTCCGGTCGTAGTAGTGACATTTATTTTCAGCCCGATTTAAAATGTACAAAAAGCATAATCAGTTAATAATTTTCACTCATTTGAATAATGTGGACAAAACTTCAACATTTTTTTTCCTTTCTCTGAGTGCTGCCTTTAGTGGGCACCACAGCAAAACCTTAAAGTGTCCACCTCATACCTGAATTTTGCTTCAGCTGGAAATCTGGAATAACTTGATAACTGATCACCCTATACTTTTCATCCTCCTCTGTGGTCTTCCTCTTTTCCTCCTGCCTGCCAGCTCCATGTTTATCACCCTTTGTCCAGTATATCCACCATTGCTCCTCCTCACATGACCAAACCATCTCAGCCTCCAACTGGCTTTCCAACTTTGTCTTCCAAACCGCGCAAACCGAACTGTCCCTCTTGTGTTCTCATTTCTAATTTTGTCCTAACCTGCTCACTCAAAACAGAAACCTTAACATCTTCAGCTCTGCCTACTGTCTTTTTGACCGTGCCACCATCTTTAAACCATACATTGCAGCAGTTCTCACGACAATCTAGTAAACATTCCCTTTCACTCTTGAACCTATCACTCCAACCACATTAGCCCAATTAAACATTACACCAACTCCAAGAGTAGCTTTCCATGATTTTTATTGGTTCAAAAACTTCTGAAATGGCCACAGTAGGGAGATTGGGGACAGCCAAAAGGAGAGAAAAAATAAGAGAGAGAGAGAGACACTGCCTAATACCTGAGCATTGAGCTCAGAGATGACCTGTACATACATTGCCCTCAGTATTTAAACCTTTTGTAATGTTTGAAATACAACAGCATTACATACAATATGTTATTTTCAAAAACCACCAAAACACTTTAGGTGTATATCAGTTTATTTGTTGTAAATCTCGTCATTTTCAGTTGTTTTCAAAAGAAAAACAAACTAGGACGCAGAGGACAGAGGACGCCTGTGCGGTTTCATGTTGGAACGGGGCCCGACCGAGGCTCTGTTTGTAAACTCGTAGGCAACACGTGACGCTGCTAGTTAGCTCTGTTGCTAGCTGCGTGTTATTACCAGCCCCTCCGCTCCGCGGAGCCCTCACTTATCGACCCAAAATGATAAGGTACTGCGGCGGAAAATGTCTCTCATTACGGTGGTTCTATGAGAAATGATATGAGTAAACGAGTGTCGTAAATTCGGGCCACAACGACTCAGCCACTTTATAAAAGTAGCGCTAGCACGCCGCTGGCTACGCGCCCTTAGCGCGTTTACGCTCGCTGGATCCGACTAATCTCTGGAAACGCGTTTTCGTAAACAGTTATTTTTAAAAAGTGACTCGGTGAGTTGCAGAAAAATATTTTTAACAAAATATTAACAAGTAAATAGAATGTTAATACGCAATGGGGGGTTTTAGAATTAAAATGCCATCTATCGACTTCGAAATAAATGAAATTCTAGAATTAGCCAGGCCCGAAAGACGTCGATTATATTTTTATTTCCCGATAAGCAGGCGGTTTTAAGTTAATTTTCATGCGTGGGGATTTTCATTTAAATTTTAATAACTTTCAAGAGCATCAGTAATATGAATAAAACGAGAAATGCGTGGGCATAAAATGAAAACAACGTGGTAAACAACTGCGTGACTGCGCTGTTTGCGAGCGGCGATAACAGCTACTTAGTTGAAGGGAAGCAGCTAATACAAGAATTTCGCAGACTTTGTGTTAGCTTAGATCTAAACTTTTGCTTTTTTTTAGATATGCTGTTTTTTAATCACTTTTCCCCCCTCAAGCTGCAGACACGCTGCCATGTGCTCGCCACCCCTCCTCCTGCCGGTCTACAGCAGATCAATTCCAATAAAGAAGCACACAACCCGAGAGACTCACCTCCGAGGGCGACCGGTGCCTCAACTCTAAGGAGACCCTCTTCTTCATGTCCATTTTCCTCCGGTTTTTCCTGGCTTTGGTTCTTTACGTTATGGAAAGCTTGTTTTCTCTCTCGTCCTCTGTTCAGCATCAACACGCGGAACCGGAGTGAAGCTAGCCACAATAGATACTCGTCATTTCCGGGAACGGCTTTCAAAATAAAGTTGTGGTTACGTGGGTATAGCGGAAGTAGAAACATGGCTTATTCCGCCCAGAGGTTCGCACACTTTACATTCAGGCCATGCACTCTATAATTCATCCACGTATATGCACTTATTTCGTCTTGAGATTATCCAGCGCGTGTGAGAGTTCTACGTTTCATCTCATTTTAGCGGGAACACACGAAACCTCCTTTAGGTTCTAGTGTACTCGCTTTAGCTTGACGCATGCTCGGAACGTTCCAGTGGCGCATGTGGAAAATTGGGTCAAGCCGTATGGTGCATTGAATGCCTGAGTTATAAATTAGATATTTAGCCTTCGCACAGAAAATGACTAAAAATTAATACAAATAGGCCAAAACATTTAATTGCGGACAGTATTTTTAAACAGTGATAATAAAACTGATTCAAGACTGCTGGATTCCTTAAACCTTACTAGATGCTTTATAAATTCACCAATTTTCCTGTGATATAGACAGTTTGAGTTTTTTCAGCTTGAGTATGTAAATTTCGAGTTTCTGAGGTGGTCTTGAACATATCAGATATTGATTTGTAAATGGAGGGAAACGGCAGCAGTAGGGAAACAATACTCTACAGCGCCACTATACTGTCATTTGGAATCATTACACAGATATAAAAAGTCGACCACGTGCAGTAACTTAACTCTAAAAGAAAAATCATATCTCATTTATTTCCACATTAATATAAACGATAATGAAGAATTGCTTATCACTAGCAAAAAATGTCTGGCATGTGAGATAATTCACTTTCACTATGACTTTATGACATTTTCACTACACACTATAGCCTTCACTTATTTATATTTATTGTTATTATTATTATTGTTATTATTATTATTATTATTATTATCGTTGTTGTAGCTTAATGCATCATTGTGGTTATCATTTTTAACTTACAACATAATATATTAACAGTAATTTTGAGAAAATGTGATTAAAATGCAGATTAAAACTGTTTGCTCATGAATTCATTTTTTTCTTTGACCTGCAAATTATGTGCTATAGACTCAAACCGAAACATTTCCAATATGAAATTACAGGAAGGATTTTAAAACTAGCAATCATTGCTGGTTGTTGATGCAGTTCCACTTTTGTGCAGTCAGTGGTGCTGTAGCTCTTTGTCTGATCCCTCCGTTTATCGACTCATTGTGAAGAACAGATTGGAGCCTTGTTTGTGCCGTGTCATCATAGTGTTAATCTTTATTGTCATTACATTGTAGTTCATCTTCACGACAAGCAGTTATACATACAGTGGTCTTAGATTATATCATTGTCCAATACAAGGAGAGCAACAGTTAGAGTTAGTATCACAGCTAGATTTTTTCCATTGACCAACCCCACCCCCAACCCCTCCCCCAAAATACCCCTTCATCCTCCCCCCAATCACTACCCCTCCCATACTCTACACCATACACCAATGTATTGACGACCGTCAAATATGTCACAGGTGCCTAACCATTAAATAGGACACAGGAATAAATAAATAAATAAATAACCAAATCAATACATACAATACATATATAAATAAATAAATACCAACAAGGTGTGTATATATTAACATACACACAAGTAGCTCACCAGAGGACAGCAGGTTCCAAAGTCATAGGGCCATTTCATACAGCCACAAGGCATAAAGTATGATTATGTAACACAGCCACAGTTCAGACCCCGGCCACATTATTACACCCCAAAAATCATGGTGCAGAGATTAGATTTAGTTTTGCAAATGTTTCTTTGAAGCAGGTCAGCTCTCAGAGGCAGACCCGCTCCCTTGGGAGAAATCCTTCTGCTTGAGTTAAACCTCACAGGTGGAGCCTCAAAAAAGCAAAAAACAGCTTGAGTTAAAAATAAAACACCAATTTTTATTTAAATATACTGTCATCCTTGGTGCACAAAGGAAAGTAGCTTACATTAATTTTTTTTTTGCAAGTGGACACTCTACACCTCAAATCCTAACCTGTTGATCAATCAAGTAGTTAGATCAATCAAGCCCAGTTTATTGGTGTATGCGGCCGTCTTTGAGCCAAGCAAGACAATCAATTCTTTATTTCTCCGAGATAACTGGCTGTAGCTTCAGGGGTTTCACATCACTCCAACACTAATTCTGAAGCACAGAGAGTATATTTGCTCACTGGTCACTTTATTAAGTACACTTTGCTACTACCGTACTGGGTTGGACCCACCTTTGCCTTGAGAGCTGCATTGATTCTTCATGGCATAGATTCAACGAGGTTCTGTGAACATTCCTCATTTATTTGGGTGCATATAAAAAGAAAGCATTGCACAGTTGCTGCAGATTTGTCAGTTACGCCCCCATGATGTGACTCTCGTCTTCCACCCAAGATGCTCTATTAAATTGAGATCTGGTAACTGTGGGGAACCATTTGAATACAATGAACTCTGATCACCCATCAGAAGACAGTCAGCATCAATACTCAGGTAAGCAGTCACATTAAATGATGCTCACCTAGTAGAAAGAGCTCAAACTTTGCCAAAAAAATATCCCACACTATATCACTCTATCACCAGCCTAAACTGTTAATACAAGGCAAGATGCTTTGTTTATGTCAAATTCTGATCCTATTGTCTAAATATCACAGCAGATATTGAGACTGATCATATCAGGAAATGTTTTTCCCTCTTCTATTGTCCAATTTTGGTGAGCTTATGTGAATTGCTATCTCGGTCTCCCGCTCTTAGCTGAAAGGAATGGCACAGTGTTACTGTTACTGTTGCGTTCCTATCAGCTCCAACCTTTGACCTTAACGAGACATTTTCACTCAGGGAACTGCCACTGACTGGATATTTTGTCTTTTTTTGGACCATTTTTAAAAACCCTGGAGATCCCTGTGTGGCAACAATGCCACATTCAAAGCCTTGTGAATATTGTTTCTTCCCTCAGCATTATCTAAGTATTCATAGTCATAGTGCATAAAGGCACTGATTTGCTGTCATGTGATTGGTTGATTTTATATATGGGTAACAAGAGGTTAAACAGATGTCCATAATGAAGTGGGAGGTGATATTAACTATTGTATCTTACTGTTAAATTATACAACATATTTTTTTAGTTCATTGTTGCTGTACACTGGTGGAAACCATCAGCTATGAGAAGCCCCTAAATCTTCTAAAGCTACTGTTAGCAAGAAAATAATTAAGCCTGTAATTTCTCCAACCAGTTATCACAAGACACCAATAATACTTATACAATTTCGCAAATGCTTTCTTTTAGGTTATTAACCTGCTTATTAATACATAATTAATGTAAAATGACTTTTTTTTAGCAGAAGTCCAAATGTAAAGTATATTAGAATCTGCCAGCTGGTGCTTCTCAAGTTTAGCCCCAGACAATGATGGTGTTTCTCCTTTCAGAACAGCTGTACCTCTGAGGAAAGACTGGAGACCTGCAGCTTTTGTTTGGAGTGTCATGACTGATCTCTCAACTGGAGAGGTGAAACTGACTTTAGGTAGGTAATGTGGCCTAGGTCTGACTCTTACCAAGGTGAACAGGGGAAATGGAAGGTAACACTGTACAAGTCCCTCATTGAGGTTAGAATACATGTCGCCATAGAGGGCAAATCGCAGTGGAAGTGAAACAAAAACAGCAAAAATAAAAACATCATTCAAAGAAATACAAAAAGTCTTAAAGCACTTTGTAAGTTGAAGAAGAGTGCCATATGAATTTTCAACAGGTCAAAGAGTACAATAACTGAACAACAAAAAACAGAAGAGTAGCAGAGTTAACCTAGGTTCACTGCACTGCAAGACAAAAGCCAGCAGGACGAACATCTCCCCCTTCTCTTTTTCCCTTTTTGAATGTTTTGACTTTTAAAAAATCCATCTCAAAAAGCAGACGTGAAGCGGTCCAGTTGCATGCAGCTCACACACATTCGACAGGCAGACTCAGAAAAAGCAGGTTTTCAGACACAGAACTTACAGACAGAATAAAGTAAAAAGAAAACACTGAACATATGTTTGCACCAACCAAACCTCCGTCTTTTACAAAAACCTGTAACATTTATGCAAAAGCAGGTATATGGCAGAAAAAAAAATGAAGACTGGAAAGAGATTATTATAAAGTTTTATTTGATGATTGTATTGTTGTTTTCACGCATGTGCTTTGGCAATGGAAGAGATGTCTTAGCTCTTTCACAGATAGATAGATAGATAGATAGATAGATAGATAGATAGATAGATAGATAGATAGATAGATAGATAGATAGATAGATAGATAGATAGATAGATAGATAGA
>NW_005187770.1:106521-118717 GCF_000239375.1 Pundamilia nyererei | reverse complement strand
GATAGATAGATAGATAGATAGATAGATAGATAGATAGATAGATAGATAGATAGATAGATAGATAGATAGATAGATAGATAGATAGATAGATACCTCTTCCTTTGATGAAACCTTAAATTTTATTGTTCCATCAGAACTTATTGCCTTTATATTCAGTATTATTGACAGTTTATAGAAGATACTGTTTAGTCTGAACCAGTACTTTTCCTTTTTTATTATTATTATTACTATTCAAAAGGATTGTATAGTAGCTTTAGGTTTTCCTGTCCTTCAATCAAACTTCTATCAAATATTTTATCTTGACAAATATCTCAACTAAAGCATTTTGTTTTTGTTGTTTTCTGTCTTGCCTCTGTCACACTTCTTAAGTATCTGTGCCATTTTAGGTGGCATAGACTTTCTCTGGTATGTGTTATGCACTGATTAATCATTAGACTTTAGCAAGAGAAGGCAATAAGATTGTAAATATAATTATAATGGTCATGATTTTTTATATCTGCTTTTTAAGCCTAACCTCATCAGCCATCTCCAGGTCCAAATGTTCTTTCTGAACACTATTTTTTTTTGTTTTTTGTTTTTTTAAGGTCCAGATTCCGATAAAATTATCAGTGTGGTGTTTTCCAGGTGTTATAATTTATTATCCAGGCACCCATTAAAACAGTGATCTCTGGGGTTTGGCAGAGTTAGCAGTAAGCTGACTTTAGTCACTGAGATAGTTGTCATTTAAAGACTGTATACCATGTTTTTACTGATGTCTTTCTGAAAAACTATAAACATACAGCACTTCTAGATGCAAATGAAGACTGCTATGGAAACTAGCAGTAACATATAGAGGGTCACTGAAGTTGGGTTAGTTGACATAATGATCTACTCCTTTGTAGCTGGCTACAGAGCAATAGGTAGGCTAATATCAACACATCAGCACAGGGATGAGGATGTAGGATGTGGCTTAAATTGTTCTCAATAAAAATGTAAGAGGATGCGCTGCTGGCAGATATAAACTTCATATGGAAGACAGAAAACACTGGACCCAGATAAAACATCAGCCTAGAAGTCAGAGATGACACCATCCACTACACATGAATAATAATCAGTGTGTTACTGCATGTTTTGGATTGCTTAGTATGAAAAACTGTGGTCCTAAGTTCAATGTCTTGAGCTTTGATACCTGGAAACAGGGTTTAATACCTGATTACTTAACAAGCAGACAATCAAACCCGTCATTTTGCCTAAAGTTTGGTAGAAACCGTAAAGATTTTATATATTTTAATATGGTCCACGTTATACATGTAAACCATTAACCTGCTAATAGATCTTAGTATGTTGATTTTAGTAGTATAAAATGATCATATATGTTAATGGTCTGTAAGTAATAGGAAAAAAGATTGTAGTATAACCTGTTTAACATGAAAGCCGCTCTTCTGGCGGAGTATTCTAGAAAAATTCGGAATATGTTATATTTCTCTGTTGTTTTCAATAGCCTATATGTTACATTTAAGATGAGGTATTCAGTAATCAGGCACTAAATACTCTAACGTATTCTGCTCAACACTGCATCAACAAAGCAAGAGTACAGGAATGTTAAGCTAAAGGCTAGCTGGTTAGCCACTTCTGGCACATTAGCATCAGCCGTGCTAACACAGATTCCTGCTGGTTCATAAATAATGCTCAGATAGAAAACCCTAGAACCCTAAGATTTTTTTTTTTTAATTATTCTTAAACTCTGTACAATAAGTATCAAACAGTCCGTTTTAAAAAATGTGTGACTGGTAAATTACAACTAGAATTCAAAGCAGAGATGACCAAGGTGTTGTCGTTTTCCTTTATCAGTTGATTTGACATAAACCCAGAACTATACTTAGATGCCTATTTCAACAAGTAACACATGTAATTATAGGTTTGTAGTTCTGTCCTCTATTTTGAAGAGAGCTCTTAATATTACTGGAATGTTTCAGTTATTTAAACTGAGTCATCTCTCTAATTGTGAGTCCAGATCTTTAAAAGTTGCTTTATCAGAGAACCTTTAACAGTAAATAATATCAACCTTTTTCATATGGTCGTTGTAAAAGTAGACTCCTTTACACTGCTTTTAACAATACTGCAGATCTGTCCAGAAACTGAGAATAATGAGAAGCATTTTGGCATTGTAGCCATCCTGCTAGATGCTACACATCGCGTTTGCAGCAGGGAGCTACCACCAACACAGAGTTATTACTAACATTTAACTATTCCAGCAACTGTTTAAGAGAAAACTAGAATTAGATATCTGAAGCATTTGGCTAAAGAATGGTATAATTATGCCTGAGATTATGACAACAGGTTCAGAAGCAAAAAAGATGTCACGATCGTAGGGTTAAAATAAATAAATGAGTAAATCTTGAATTTAGTGAGATGTTTAAGGGCATTAACAACATTCTGATATAACAAAATGTATCATTCTATGAACAAGAAGGCAGACAAAATTCTAAAACTTGAGTGCAACCTAAAAAAAAGTTTGGTCATCAAACAGCAATTTTGGTCATCACGCATTACTTTGAAGCTGACAGCTGGTTGCTGGTGAGTGTTCCGGCCACTGGTTGCCTAGGTTACCTTCTATTGTTATTCACTATCAGGTCATATGACAATACAGATATTCTTCACTATTCATTGTCTGTTGGCTCTCAGTCATCCAGGTCACTGCACTCTAAGGAGCTTGTAAAGAAAAGCGTCTGGACTTCTTTAAGTTTGTTGATGATGTTTCACCTCTCATCCAAGAAGCTCCTTCAGTTCTTAGAGTTGAAGAAGCTTCTTAGATGAAAGTCCAGAAGCTTTTCTTTCCAAACTCAATAGACTTCACTCTTCATTGTTATATACTTCAGTTGCTCACCTGGAAGATGAGAAAAGTTTATCTTGGATCCCATCCATTTCCCATTGCCAGTGGTTACTTTGGCCATAGTCGCTTGAAGTCACTGAATGTCACAGACTTCTTATGGCCTCTGGTTGCCACATTGCTATGAATCAATTCCATTGTGTGCAACTTTACATTATAGATATTATTCAATGCAGATGGTTTAGCGAATGACTTCCATTGTGAATATGGCACATCTGAGCTGCACTGACCTTTGTCGGCCCAGTTAGTTGCCATTAAACACAGCTATAACAGGCAACTGGTATCATGACCAGGCAAAAATATAGTATATTCTCCCTGGTAAGCTATCGGGATTTTGACATAAACAATGTGAATCTGGAATTTAGTATTAGCATTACAACAGGTTTCATGACAGCAAAATGTTTTGATCTTGCTTTACTGTTTCAACATAAAGCTTAGCAACTAGTGTTAGAGAGTTTTAGTGTTTGAGACCAAAATACTAGAAGTTTTTCATTGCCAAATAACAATAAAGTTGGAAAGATTCTGAAATATTCACCACGGAATTTCAGATACTTTGTTTAGTGGGAACTATGATCATGTAAAATAGTCGGGCCCCTAACAGCACTCTAAAGATTAAAGCGTAGATGTGGCGTTGCCTGCGGTGCCGTGCACGGAAGGCGGATACACCCGCCGACTTAAGCATAGCGCTGGATCATGCGATGGTTGGTTGCTGTGGTAATTTTGAGCTGGCAGCGGGAGAGCTGCAGCTCTGTGTGCTTGTGTGTAAATAAAGGGTGCAAAGCATGTTCATGTTACCTGGTCTGCTGTGGTCATTCACAGTGGTGCCGAAACCCAGGACGGGAGGCTCGGCAGACTCAGGACTGGGCAAGCAGAGAGAGGAGATGGTGCAAATGGTGGCTGAGCTGGCAGCCATGCAGAGGGAGCAGGCGGCGGTGTGTCGCCGGCAGCAGAAAGAGCTGAAGGACCAGACAGAGCAGAACCTGCAGAGAATGAAGGATCTGGCGGTGGTAATCCGGTCCTGCCCGACACCGCCGCCACCCCCACAGGTGCTCCCCGACACCTCTGGGGTGGCCGGTCCGCAGCCTGTCACCGCACCCTTCCCCACTCCTCGGGTGGGAGTAGCTTGTGCCCGGCAGGGGCCGGCTCCCATTCCTGCTCTCCGGAGGAGGGACAAGGAGCAACTGCTGAGCCCACCACTAGCTCACCCACCTGCCCAGCCCGAGCTGGAGGTCAGCGTGGGAGGAACTTGCTACACCATCGCTGGTGGTGGAGGAGGCATGTGAGGGTCCCCGCCAGCCGGAAGCGGGGGTGGTGACGGAGGGGCCGCGCGAGGGGCTGCTCCAGCCTGGAGCTGCGGTGGTGGTGGTGACGGAGGGGCCGCGCGAGGAGATGGAGGTCCCTGTGCCAGGGGAGCCTGCTCAATTGGACGTGCATGCCAGACCGGCCTCACCCCAACCAGTGGCCGGTGTACACCGAACATCTGCCCAGCCGCCTGTTAGCTGGGGCTCACGACCATGCCAGCCGCGCCGCGTCCACCTGCCACGCGGCTGACCTCCAGACCAGCTTCGCCGGCGCCGCTGGGTTTGTGGGCGGCCACCTGAACTGACACCCCTTGGCCAGGGGTCAGGGGCACCGACGATCCGGGCTGATCCCCTCTCCCGCTCATGGTGGTGGAGTAGGTTCGGCCGGATGTCTGCCCGGCCTCAGTCGGGCGATGGGGGTATGTGGCGGGGTGGGGCCTGCGGTGCCATGCAAGGAAGGCAGATGCACCTGCACAGCATCTGCAATAATGCCCCGCTGACGGGTCCTGTGATGGTTAGTTGTTGTGATATTGTTGAGCTGGCAGCAGGAGAGCTAAATCTCTATGTGTTTGTGTGTAAATAAAGGATGCAAAGCACGTTCATGTCATCGGGTCTGCCATGGTCATTCACAGTAGACTTTACTGATACTTCTCAGACAGATTGTTGGGTAGATATTAATTGTTGTAACTAGTGCTCCCAGCGTTAATCTCGTTAAAATGGCATTAATGTCATTTTAATGAGATTAACGCTGGGAGCACTAGTTGTAACTGTTCATCAGCTACTACATGTCCTACTGACGTGCCTTTTGGCAAGGGAGTATCACCTCCCAAACTTAATTATGTTTCTGAGCACGAGTTATTGAAAATCTGAAGAAATCTAAAATTGCTGTTTTTTAAGCCATCTAGCCACACACAGTCATGCATGCAAAAGCCACATATTTAGACAAATCAGCAAGCTCCTACTCCACAGAGTACAAGGAAACCACAGTATATAGAAAGGAAAAAACAAACAGACTTCTTTCTCACTATGCATACTGGAATGTTCAAATGTGTATCAAATAAAAAACAAAAACAAACAAGGCTCTGTTCAACACATTCATCTGTGGCTGTGATGGCAAATCAGTGCTGCTTGGTAAAAAGAGTAACCCAAACTTCTCCTTTTCATCACTTGAACTCCTGCTTAGTGATGTGTTGAATGAGTTTCTTGATCCTCAAGCCTCAAAACCCTCCTAAAAGTTCCATTTTACAAGATAAATGGGTTTAAAAACAAGTGGATAAATGTTCTCTTTTCCATTCTAGCAAGACCAAGCTTACTTCAACACAGTCAATCTTTTTTTGGCTGGATCATGCATTCAGCCACTGAATTGAAATGCTATGCAGTGTCAGCAAAGGCAGAGGGTGTTACAAAAAGAGCTAGAAAGAGGTTGAAATATACCTAAATCGTAAACTCTATGGATCTGTGGCTCTGGGTTGTTATTTTGATGGTCTACAATCTGGACTATGGAGCCTTTCTAAAAGGTAGTGCTACCCAATGAAAGAAAATAACAAGACAAGAGAAAGTAACAAAGATAGACAGCTGGTAAAACTGTGACAGTTTCTGAAAAATCTAGGTATGAAAAAGAGCACAAGAAGGCAAGTTAAGGTAGAAAGAACAGTTACTTTTAGAGAAATACAGCAAGAAAAGAAGAAAGAAGACAGTCTCACAAAAAAGCTGTCAGGCAGCTAAACCGACAAGCAGGAATTTGTGCTGGCTTGATCATAAATACAGTAAGAACAGGTCAAAACGCACATACAGACACATACATGCACGTACATATACACCGTGCCTTATTCGCAAGTCTCCATAACCTCACAGTATTCTGTGCTGCCCGGCCAAGCACTGCGCTATAAAAGAACATCATCTCTTTGTCTTTTCATCTCTTTCAGTCCCTTGCTTATGCAGCTCTCACGCTATAATCCTCCTCTCCCTTTCTTCTTCTACTCTAATCGCTGTTCTACTGCCGCATCTTATGTATCCCATCTCGGGCTTCTCTCTCGTTTCAGTCCATTTTGTGAAAGCAGAATCGCACAGAAGCACAGAAGAAGAAGAAGTAGAAGGAGGGCGTGGTTTGTTGTTTATGCAAATACAGGCTGTTTTCTGGGTGTCTGGATTGGTCGAGGGGAAGCGGAAGGTTGGTAACAGGACCTAATGAGGGAGCGGCACCAGAATATCCACATAATTGATGGGGAAGAAGCCCGACTGGCCGTTGATCATACCCTCGTACCAGTTGTCATCGATCTGATTGGTCAGGGTGATGACATCCCCCTCTTTGAAGCCCAGCTCACCTTCATTCTCTGGTTCAAAGTCGTAGAGCGCTCGACAACATGGCTGGTCCATAGGGGCTGTGAATGGACAGAAGCAAAACATAGCGAGTCAGTTTCACTCTCTATGCGGCATTTTTGGTTATCTGGTTTGTTTTGGTTTAGCTTAATGACACTGTTACATACGGGGCCTATTTTGTTTTACTTAAGAATTTCTTGCTGTGCATTGAACGGGGCTAATTTGCTGGATATCAACATAATGGTTTGACAAGGCTCACCTGTTAACTGAAAACCATTCTAACTAACTTTGAAATCCTGCACAACTAAAATCCAGAGAAAGTCAGGAATCTTTTAAATAACTTTGTATATTTCATAATTAAACTTAAAATAAAATCATGCAAGTCCATACAAGTAAATTGTCTCGAATATGAAACAAGTTTAACAGACTCTAATACTACTCTGGAAGGTAGAAAGAAACTTTCAGCTGCTAAATAATTTCCCAAGGGGATGCCACAGTGGATGGATGCGCATGCTAATTTGGAACTCATCTTTGCACCAGATGCCGAGCACTGGGAGTACACTAGCTTGCGACCCCCGAGGCTTGGTTTGTGTCTCCTTTCTGACATGCTTTAATTAATAAAATTTTTTTGGGGGGGGCTGGCAGGCAGATAGAGCAATGAGCCACTGTGATGGCCTTTTTTTGATGGTGAAGACTCATTGTGAAACCTTGAGATAAGCATTTCTGGTGTCGTTCCTGTGTTTTTCCAATTGGGGTGTTGAACATGGAGTCTGACTGAAAATTAGACATACAGATAGACAGATAGATAACGACTTATCAATCACAAGTTTGCAATGCCAATCAGTCCGATTTGCCTCACAGTTATGAATTTACAAGGCTTCACAACAGGACTTCACAAACCAGTGGGTATGTGGCCAATAAGTCTGTTTATAGGCCTTTCAGAAATAATTTTTGACAATTTTGACCCAGATCAGGAATATATATTAAAAAATAAACACAAAACTCTCTTAAAGATGACTTTGAAATAGCGACTAAGATTAAAAACATCAAGCAATTGAGAACTGGGGCAATTTTCTTATACGCTTAAATACAACCAGACTTATTTTAACCGGTGGAGTTATTCCCTGCTGATTGCTTAAAATAGGGTTAATGCACTGCTGGACTGGTTTCACTCCTCAAGGCTTTTATGTAGAGTCTGTAGTATCTACCGCTTTTACAGGATGCATCGTATGTTAAGGTTCAGTGCCTTGCACTTGGCAACATGGACAGGAAGGGCTAGGAATTGAACTGCCAACCCTGCAGTTAGTAGGCCAAACCGTTCTTCTAAATCTCATCTGAACTCCCACAGCTTCTTCTATCTGGTAGACGTGCTCGTCTTTTTGCTCAGACTACATGAGGCATCCCAGATCCTGACTTACCAAGACACTACTGCAGATACCTCATCTCTACTGGACATTATTTGACAGATACCACTGAGCTGGATACTGGTAGTCATCTAACTGCACATCGAAGATTGACATCCTCTCTCTACCTGGTGATCTTCCTGGGGATTTGGCAGAGTGTATCCCTCCATTGTGGCTTTCGCTGGGTGGCAGCAGCTCCAGTGTCATTCTGGGTTTTGGAGTGTACTCCTTCCTCGGTTTACTGGACACTTCTTTTATCCTGGAAGGAAGCCACACAGTTAAGTTCTATCTAACCACACAGTCTATTTTTATAGCTTTATTTCTATCCTGAGTAGGAGGCTGGATCGATACCTGTCCTCCATCTTCCTGGAGAGCTGTTGGAGGATTTCAGAGGCACGACTGTGGTATTCAAACTGAGCTTGGACCAATGCTGAGAGCTGGCTCACCTGCTCTATCTGCAACACACACATAAACGTGTTTTTTGTTGTTTTTATTCTTCCAAACCCATCCTCCATACCCACGCTGGGCTGGCACTGGTTTGGCACAGCAAGGCACAAGATTGCTTGTCTTTTCCATGTTTGTATATAGCATCAAATTTTTTACTTGGAACATGTCAGTAACAAGAATAGACCTTAATATTTGATTTCATATGTTCCCCCCTTTTTTAAAAAAACAAACAAACATTGAACATGTTTTTGTGGCTGTAATATAAAATCTTCTTTTAATTTGCTGAGCGCACAATATGATTAGATTTTCTTCTTCTGATTGGTCTTCAAAACTCTGTTTTGGTATTAATGATCTGAGATTATTTAACACTTTTCTCTGTAGAGCTAAGGAACATATTTACCTTCAACTCTGATAATAATAAGTTATGGTGGAATTGGAATACGTATATTACATTATCCTTACGTCGCTCTCCAGTAGGTTAAACATGCTCTGCTCTGCGATCTCTTTGCTCTCATCAAACTTCTCCAGTGCCTGTTTGATTTCGTCATCCTGGACTTTCCCCTGACGCTTCTTCTTGTAGTCGAAGTCCAGACGTCGGCCTTCCATCTTCTTCAAATGATGCTGGAATAGATGAGAAAGGAACATGTGATATAAACAATTTAAGATTCATGTTGAAGAAGAATTCAACAACATGTCACCATTATAAATTCAATTTCCCACATATCTAATGTTACTTGTTTACCGACCTGTATCTCTTTGAGGTCTTTATCATGAAGATTCTGCAGTGGATCAATAAAGTTCTGTTTAACCTCCATGTCCAGAGCATCTTTCACCTCCCCGAGTTCCTTCATCGCCTCACCAGCATCCATGAGGGCCAAGCCTGGAAGTAAAGTGAGAAATTAGCAAAAAGCCAATTTTTCTGAGCCGCCAAGGTTGCTACCTGCTTATGACCTATTTTCCTCTATTATCTAATCTTGAATTGGAAAAAATAATTAAAAATGGTTAACTTTCTGATACATCTTACGTCATTTAACAGGTATACATTTACCAAAGCTGGACTCCTCTCCTAACTCCCGTCCAAACTTCAACATGGCATCTCCTAGGACGGTCTCAGCCTGCGGATAACCAGGTCCTTTTTCCTGCCCACGGATCTTTGACATGGTGTTGATCATACTCAGCTTGGCTCTTGATGCTTTAAAAAGCAGAAATAACATCAGTAACATCAGGAGTCACAATTTGAATTACAATATAATAGTTTTGCAATTTTTTTTAGTATTCTGCAACCTTTGTATATTTAATACCTGGGTTAGGCTGAAGGTACTCTGTAGTTTTGGTCATGATGTCCAACACTGCTCTGCTGGTGACGTCCACCTTCTGCAGGGGAAACACCAGATTATCAGCATGTCAACTGATACTCACTCGTATAAACAGAGTAGAAAGTCCAAGAACAACTTCAACTACTTCCAAACTGCATAGAGCAGCTCCAGCAACGTTTTCAGTACGCAGTATAACTATTTTTCTTCCTGTGTATTTAGGCTTATGGCCTTCATTAAGGTAATTATGAAACATATTGTTAACAACATGTTTGGTAGGATATTTCATAAAGCAGAAAAAATAAAAAACAACAACATGGGACCAACACTCATACAGAGTGATTATCTCTGGCAATAGAAAACTTGGGTGGTACCTTATATAGCCATAACCTGGAAAGGTGCAACTTCACCCTCAGTGACATAGGCCTATAGATAGGTCTGCCATCCCCTCTACCAAATATTACTAGGGGAAAAATGTGTATTCCCCAACCCTACAAACTAGAAACTTAGAATGTTCACCTTCAAATTGGAAGCTGTACCTTAATGTCGAAACCAATGCATTTTAAAAAGTGCACTTTTACTTTGAAGGTGAACGCTCTGTTTCTGTTAATGACCACGATGAAGGCCAACAGCTCATCAGTTATTAATCAAGTAATAAAGTTGCTCTATATACTACATTGAATACAGCTTTGCAATATTTTCTAGATATATTTAGATATACATTAAAAAATCTGCTGGTGTAATACAGGTTTACAAGTTAGTCATATGTGGTCAAAGTGAAGCAACACATAGCAGCCAGTTAGGCTGTAGTTAGAGCACCAAACTTTACCTTTACGTATGTCTTGTTTAATTAAAAAAAACAAAAAAACAAAAGTATGCTAGTCTATCTCTGCTGTGCCCACTTACTTTGTGGATTAGATCCAAGAAGTATTCTGGCACCAAACCTTCTCTCAGAAAATTGTCATTGAAGCTTCCAGGTTATTTTAGCGATTATAACAAGTATAACTTTTAAATTAGCTAACCTCTACCAGCAGAGGTAAGAGAGATCCAGTTTCTCTCTGCTTCTACGCTTAACACTAAGCTAAGATTAAATCTGGTATCAGATCACAGACAAACAGGTAATTACCTTCTCCATTTCTTTAAAGTCATCATCTAGCTTGGTTCCTTCCGCCCCTCCAACCTTCTCGCTGACTTTCTGTAATAAGAAATCAGGGGAAAGAGACAGAAAGGGGAAGAAATATGGTTAATACTTTCATATTTGAGTAGCTTTGATTACTCAAACCCACCCTCAGAGGAAGAAACACCAAATTGCCTTTAAAGTGGTAATGAAGAAAGTTAGAAAGTCTGGCTGTGTGATAAGAGCAAAGGCAGAAAAAAAAGTGTTGTACAAAATAATTTATGCAGGAAAAAAGAGACGAGAAGGAAAGTCGGTGCAGTGACAACAGCTTTCACTCAACCTTTGATTCCTCGATTTTTTTGTCTTCTACTTTAATACCATTAGAATACAGTGTTTCAGAGTGAGTCAATAACAGTTTATTTTCATCTGTGTCCTTGGCCTGTGCAGGCAGAAATTGAGCAGTTTAAATTCTCAGACAGTCTCTTCATTCTAAATAAAACCTCTTTCAGATGGCCAAGCATCTCTCGACTGATGAGCCGGCTTTCTGCTTTCACTGCAATGCTTCAATATTTTTCTAGGAAACACGTTCAAGCCAGTGGCACCACTGAGTTCATAGACAGCAGACAATCTGAATCTGCGTTCACCTGGTATTATGTTCACCCTCATTAGATGTCTCAATTAACCGTAACACTGAACCTCCAGCGCTAAAATTTATTTTATTAAGGCTTATTAACTGATGAATGTATCAAGAAAACATAATAATGTGATTTTTCTTTCCCGCGGTCTTCTTTTTAGACAGACATGGATATTTCCTGTAAGTCAGCTGCAGCGCACCACAAGAAAGCAATTCAGATGTTTTTACAATTGTTTTGAAACCTGCAGCTTTCTCGCTATTATTGCAGCTGAATTCATTTCTTTGTAAGAGCCCTGTCAGAAACCAAAGGAACTCCAGCTGGGAATATTCAGCTGACTATATTACATTATTCAATAAAATAATAAAAGGTTAAAACTTGTAATCACTTGTTCTGAGAATAAATCACTTTTTTGCTTGATTTTTTTCTTTTGGTACTGCAGTCTTGGTGTGGATATTATCAAAATGTGGACATTTAAAATGTTAAAATACGGGTTAGGACAACAGAAGATTGCTCAATTATGCCCTGGGGGACGGGGCTATGGCTCGCTACATCCTCTTGCAGACCATTACATGTGGAAACCATTTGAATACAAGCGCGCTGATCCACACAGGTGTGCACACGGGTGTTCACTGTTTGTAGACTTAAATTACACCTTTCTTGGCTGCTACTTCAAAGCACATTGTGCACTGTCTGCCCTGCGTGCTGCACAACAACATTGAATATTTAGTATTTACTGCTGTTTACACTTAGCTAGATTAATGCGATGGTGTTGTGTTTAGTATGTTGCTTTGG
>NW_005187770.1:95229-106249 GCF_000239375.1 Pundamilia nyererei | reverse complement strand
AAAAAAAAAAAAAAAAAAGATTGCTCAATTATGAGTGGTACTCTTCACGAATGTGATGGATGATAATGGATTCATTTACAATCCCACCATCACAGTTCTGGGAGTTTGAACACCAAAAAGCCTCCTGGCTTCTCTATGAAGTCACTTCAGTATGTGATCTTCAAAATGAGAACCAGAGCTCAGTTAAACAGTGTAAAATAATAACAAAGAACCCAAATCACCACAAACTCACCAAAGAGACCCCAAATTACCAAATAGCTCCAATCTAACATAACAATAAACACCCACAGAATGACCTTAAAGATACACAGACCCACAAAGACCCAAAATTAACTACAAAGAGACCCAAAAAATGAGCGAGAAAAACACCCTTAGTAATCTAAGTGACACCAAAATGATGAGGAAACAATCATAAAGAGACAAAAAAGAACAACAGGGCCACAAAAAGACAAAAGCTTACAGAGACCCAAAGCAGCCACAAAGTGACCACAAAGACACAAAATTACAGAAATAAACCAAACGAGAAGGAAAACAGCCACAAAGAGACACAAACTTAAAAAAAATAGGGGGTGGGGGGGTAAAAACAGCCTCATAGAAACACAAAGTTACCAGAACGGCCCTAAAGACAAGCAAAATAATCAGAGACAAGAGATACAAACAACCAGAAACCAACCATTCAAAGACAACGCAAACCACTCAAAACAATCAAAAAGGATCAAAAGCCACCAGTAAATGGCCACAAAGACGACTGAAATTACCAAAATAATCCCCACCACAAGCAGAACAACCCTGAAGAGACACAGAAGAAAAAAGAAATGAGTAACAAGGAAAGGGAAATATCCATATATCAGACACCCCTGTGAAGTAAGGAAATTAAACACTTAAGAGACAAAACAAACACAAAGACGCACTTAATTACTGAAATGATCCTAAAGACAAGCATAATTAACCACAAAGAGTCCACAGACCACCAACAAACGACACAAAGTAACCTCAAGTAATTCATCTCTTTTAAAACAAGCAGTAACAGTTTTTCTTCACTTAACCAAAATGTGATTATTTCCTCTAAAAATCTCCTCTTGTAGAGTTCAGACTGAACAAAAAAAGCAGGACTTAACGTTACACAACTACAGCCCTGTCTGTAATAACAAAGACATAGTGGAGCGAATGAAGTCTGCACAGCAAAGACAGCAGACTCATCACAAATGCTGTGACCTCCATCTGACTGCAATCACACTGACGCTCAGTGAGTTATAGATATTGCCTTGCTTATATATAGATCTTTGTTCTGCTCTGCTTGTCACTGTAGGAGAGGGACTTGCTGCAGAGTGACACTGCTTGCTTGCTAATCGCCTCAGGTTGCAGGGAAGGAGGAGAGAGGGATTTTCCACAATCGTGACTCATATCAGACACCCACAGCTTAGTGAACCCATGTGCACCTTTCCACTTATCTATGCAGTAGATACCAGTAAACAAATGCATAAAAACAACATATGGCAACAACAGCAGACAGCTGCACTTATGTATGCTCATGCGTGACAGGTGAAAATGAATATCTGAACTGCTGTTGCTACTATTGCAGTACTATAAGAAACCGTGAAATGATCATCGGAAACAGTTGCCAAACATTTCTCTTAAGCTTCATACACGATTCAACCAAAATGTGCTGCATGATTAAAGTATGATGTTAGAATGACAAAAAATAAAGTTCCATCAAATAAAGTAAAAACTAATTAAATATACACATTGTAAACATTAACAGTCTGCAATTTGGATTTTTGATTTTTTTTACAAAACAGAATAATGTAATTTCATTGTTTATGTAATACAAATAAGACTAATTAAGAAAACTAAGCAACATACCCCATTGCTCTAGCTACCAAATTCAGCTAACATGAATCCTGTGTGAATGTTGTTTAGCATTATGGCACAAGCAACCCCGACTACCATCTCTTCTACCTAAAAAGGCAAAAGACATCCAGAAACAAAACACTCGAGCAAGGCCAGAGAAGAAAAAAACAAAAACCCAACAACAAATACAAACAGGCAGTATAGTGGTTCACTCAGTGAGGAAACTCCTACACCCATCAACCACCCAAATTAGAGCCCAAACACCAACACATAGATGTGACAGTACCCAGATATCCCTACCCACTGCAACCCACAGTGAAGATCGGGAGGCAAGAATGAATAAACATTTGGTTCTTCTGACTCCTTTTCCAACAGGAAATCATCAACATTTGTTTTTTTTGTTCATGTAAATATGCTTTCAGTGATTTATGTTTATTTATTTTTTGTTTTTGGTTTGGTTTTATGGTTACTAAGACCTGTTGCTTATATGTTCGAAATAAACATTTGATTGACTGATTGAATTTCATAACCTCTAAAAATGATCACTTGGATAGGAGCCAATGAACTGGATATGCAGTAGTCAAAAGTAACTCCACTTTACATATGTTACTGTTGCTGCTAATGTAGTCATGCTAAAGGTAAAAATTAAAGTGGACTTTTCTGGTAAGACTTGTTTCTCCATTTCTGCACACATGGAGGCAAATTATGAAAACATGCAATTCGTGGAATGAGCAGCTAAATATGTGTCTGGTACAGCAGATGTCACACATCTTCATCAAAGCAACAAGCCATGCAAGCATAAAGATAAATATGTGCGTGTTTATGTAACGGCTTGTGCACCTGAGCACCTGTGTGTGCTTGTTATGACACAAGGCTGAGTGGGTCTCTCAGACAGGCAGAGAGAGCGAGGCGACATAATGAAAAAATAGAAATGATGAAAATGTAAAAATAATGAAAAACAATAGCGGGGAAAGAAAGTGAGCAGTACAGACAGATGAGGAGGAAGATGCAGTTACCATGGAGACAGGGAGCTGACTGCATCCTTTCATATTTCTGAGAACCAAACACACACATTGGCAGCCCTCCTGTCGTCTGCGAGGCGGTTGCGGAGCGGCGCGCTGACACGCTGTTACGTAACTGCTTCTCTCTCAGCAGTGTTGCTTTCTTGTAATATTTCCCTCTTACTGTCCTTCCATGCTGTATGTGACGACCCACGTTTACACCTCGCTGATGTTTATTTTTCCATCTTTTAGAGTGGAAACACTGCAAGCTGTACATCATCTAGAAAGGTGCAAAGTCAGGTTTTCTTCACAGAGTTTCACACCATGTTAGCAAAAGATGTAAGTTTGGTTTGAGGGAAAATTCACATTTCTGGAGGTCTCTAGGTCTCACTGTACCTCCATAATGTTTTTAACCTTTTTCCTATTTCAATACAGGTCTTTAGGCATCTGCTGATACTGGTTACTGATCTGACACCAGTGTTAATTTAATAAGCTGTATCCCTCAGCCTGAGGAAGAGGCTAATAAGGTAACATGAGGCTAAACTTCAGCGCTTTAAACCTACAGCTCGATGACTGGCTGTCCCATTGGTTGGCTTTGCAAAATGTGAAAACTCAAAGTCTTCAACACTCTGAGAAACTTCCATCAATTCACCACAGCTTATCCACTCCAGTGTCGCAGGAGCTCTAGGTCAATCTCAGTTGCTACTAGGTGGACAGGTCACCATTCTACCTAACCTTTAGCCAATAAAGAATCACTAGATAACCCAACATTCAGGTGTATGGACTGTGCGAGGAAACTGGAGGAGGGAACCCACACAGGCACAGGGGAAACATGCAAACACCCCAGCTAGCTTACAGCCTCGAACCATCTTGCTGTGAGGCAACAGTGTTGCCAGCTCAGGGCCTAACTTCAGTGAACATCCTTCAAAAGTCCAAGATCACATGATTCTAGGGATTAGGGTTCTTAGATCTCCAACCTGTTGACACTGTTAGCTTTCGCCATCCATGCACGCAATGCTAGCTTTTCCTGTTACCCAGCAGCCCAACCTTTTTTTGTGCCACGGACCGGTTTATGTCCGACAATATTTTCAGGGACCGGCCTTTAAGGTGTCGTGGATAAATACAACAAAATAAAACCAGTACCAGTACCAAAAAAAAGAAGATTTATTCATAACACACATGTAATGTTTGTGCTATATGTGTAAGGTCGGGGGGGTTCCCATTTCACTGCAGGGCAACCTGCATGTGACGAATAAAGCTTTGATTGATTGATTGAAAAGATCCAGGGAAACCAAGTTAACGATAAAAACAATTAAAAAAATAATGCAAAAATTGATAAAAACCCTGAAAACCAAAAGATTTCACACCCAAGCCTCAACTCTCGCAGCCCGGTACTAAACGACTCCGGTCCATGGCACAGGGGTTGGGGACCGCTGCTGTTACCGACCCCTTTGGTATACTGAACACAGATCTGACCGACCCTTTGTTAGACTTGTATGAAGCGAAAACCAAATCACTACATTTTCGTTTAACCCAGAAAGGCCAAGCATATAAAAGGAAAAAAACATAAACAAATATGGCTTTTGTCACAATCTATTATAAAAGAATTATACCTTTGTGTGTGGGTGCCTCTGCAATTCACAAGGCATCTCACTATAATTTCCACAGCAGTAAACACACCAATTAAACTTCATCACCAGACGATTAGGCTGTTTTTAAACACAGAAAACAACCTACACCTACAAGTGCTACTGGCACTAGCAAAATAATTTTTTGGGGGAGTGTTTCTTTGATTTGACAGCACACATTTAAAGCACCTTCCTACACTCCTTCATTACAGCATGGTAATAACAGTGTGCAGCTGCAGTTGTTGAGGAGTGGCGACTTTCACAAACACACAGTGTTTTACTGTAAAATACCTCAACCAACTGTGGAAAACAGCACCGTGTACATCTCAATAACAGCATGATTTTGTTTAGATACAGTTTATTTTTGTACTTGATAATGCAAAGAGTGAATCACAGCACAGATAGAAGAGAGATTTGCTTAACACCACAATTACATATAACTGATGAGCTGATTTACTCTACCGGGAACAGCGGAGCAACAGGCGCTAATCAAATTATCACTCCTTCACCGATTCCAGGCTGTCACATCTAATTTTACAAACATGACATTAGTCTGTTTTTGAGTCAAAGCTGCCTTCACGGAGATACCAGATACTAAACAAAACCCTGATAAAGTGATGACAACACATTTAACCTCGAGCACAGTGTAAACATGACAGATTACAGCAGAAATACAATCTGATTAACACGAACAATATTTCTGTGCCATTCAGTCTTTGTCAGGTCACAAAAAGCATACGCACTACCGATGATCATGAACACATGAGCAGCTCTATGCTTTAGGCGTCAGATTTTGAAAAACAAAAACATATGCCTTCATGAGGACCGATACTGCTTTTTCTTATTTCCTGTTGCATAAACATGAGTGTTTATGGTAAACTGACTGCACTGTTACTCATGTATTGCTTTCTGAGCACTTATAATGCTTTTAATTACAGGCTACATCCTCTTTATTTTAACATTTACGCACTTTCTGTATTTCACACATACAGACTTGCACTCTGATGAATGCATACAGGGGAATTCTGGGGGCTTTACCTAAAGAGACTGGGGATTGAACCACTGATCGTCTAATTGGTAGACAAGTCTACTGAGCTAGGTTTCGTTTAACGAGGTTTAATAATGCTGCTCCCTTATTTACAAGGGGTCACCACTAGGGTAGCTTGCTTCCTCCAATGAACTTTACAAGGAGCAGGCATCATAGGAAAGTTGTCTTAAAGAAGCAGGAGCTAAACTGCTGAACTGAAACTGCTTCTCAGTTTTCAGCCCAGGAGGTTACTGCTTAGCCTCCAAGGCTTCAGAGCTGAAAAATGAAGCCATTGCAGAAAGTGTCATAAACTGCCGCTGACACTGACACTTGAGGCCTGGAGTTGGACACTGCTGCTATAGAGGTTCAAGGCCAACTTCAAATAAAAAATAAACATGTTAATGGTGCAAGGTTGGGGAGGTTTTCAGTCATCCAGGTCTTGGTAATCTAAGGAGCTTGGAAAGAAAAGCAACTGGACTGAACCTCTCATCCGAGAATCTTCTTCAGTTCTAAGAACAATGGCGGAGAGTCCTTTTCCTTCCAAGCTCCTTCCAAGTAAATAATGGTTTAGTCCTTATGGATACACTTTCCGCACTAGGTGATTTTTCTTTTTTAAAGGACCTCTTGTTTATGTTGTTGGTGCCTTTATGACTATTTTCCACGATATTATTTGTACTTGTACTAAAATACCATCCAACAAATCCTCCAGCTGTAGTTTTGGTGAGTGATATTCTAATTACTGTACGGATACAGCTTGCTAACCATGTTTGCTAGCAGTAGCTGACAACTTAGGACTCTACCTTCTCATGTGAATATGTTCACTTTTGACTTCAAGAAAGTCAAAGTGGCAGCAACCATTTGCTAATGTTAAGGCTTCAAAATTCAGACTCCAAAAAAGTTAGAAAAGGTGCCATCCTGGTAGTTGTGTCTATCCCTTTTTTTGCCCTTGGAGGATTAGTGGATTTGGATTTTTTTTTTTACTCGACAAATCACAGAAAAAGTTACTTTTTTGGCTTTAAACACATAAAAACTCAAAAATGGACCCAGTGGGTGCTTCTAGAGAAAGTCATTTCACACCCACAACCTCCCACACACAAACAGAAACACAGACAGTAGAAGCTAACCACCTTTTAGACCACTGAGGCATTAACAAACCCCATCTGTTCTACATCTCTCCACCTCCACAGTTGCTCATTATCATTTTCTCTCCTTTCCATCCTCTCTCTGTCCTTGATTTCCCCCTCACCCCTCTCTTTTTTTTGCTGACTCACTCCAACTGATGCCACAAAAAAATAAACCTAATTACAAGACTGCCATAACAGGAACGACAGCGAAGAGGTCAAAGGTCAAAGGTTGTGGCACCTTGCCAGCAGAGAGAGAAGATAGCTTTTCCTCCAGCTGACATAAATCTTGTTTGGAAGGGAATTGGGCAATCAGGGAGAGTAAAGGTTGGCAGCCGGAGTCAGCTCATCTATCAGTCTGAACGGCTGCCAAAACACTCAAACGCCATCTTGAACTGTAGATGGATAAAAGGCTGGATTGATGGCAGGCTGTTATGCCAAAATGTAATAAGGTTGATTTATAGAAAAACAAACATTTATATCTCCATCAATATTTGGAAATTTCTGGTGATTCTGGCCTTTGAAAATTTTTATTTGGTAATAAAAGATAATTAAGCATTTTTAATGACCCTCAACCCAGCACGCTGTATCACTAGTTTTCATTTTACTGCATTTAGGAAAGAACAGCTGAACTTGTAGTTAGGGGTGGACGATATAAACAATATACGACAGAAACTATATAAATTTGGCCAACGATAGAGATTTTGACTATACTGCTCTATCGCGATAGCGCATGTTGATGATGTCATCAAGCTGCGCCTGTTTTGGTCGAAAGCATCGCAGCGGCTACAACCATTATCATCTGCAAATTATGGCGGGCAACAGTCATAGCAAAGAGATGAAGCACTTTTGAAATATGGGGAAAGCCAAAAACTGTGCTTTCTCCACTTCCGTAACATTGATTCATTAATGTTGAATTCTCTCGCAGCTGTTCTATTCCCATGTTGTTGCAGTATATTAATAACTAACCTCGTATTGTGGATGAATAATCTCAGTTGTTCTCCTGACTGATGTTTGGCCCGTGTATAGCATCCTGCTATGCAATTGCATTTGTCCCTAACCACCAGAATCCCTCACGTTAACTTTTATCGAGTGGAAAAAAAGTTGGCGTTCATCCTCCAGCTTCACTGTGCTAATGTTATGCTAACATAGCTGTGTCGCTAGCATCATCATCATTATATACCAGGTAGTCCAACTTCAGTAACCCTGCAAACGCCACTGCTGTTTAGTTTTCTTTCTTCATTTATGTTGGAAGTGGTAGCAGAGCTGTACGTTTGAATTAGTTTCAAAAATCTCTCAGTCAGAACATGGTATGTCATGTTTAGGTGGAAACTAGCGAGCTAACTTCCTGTTAACTTCTAACTCCGTTAAATTTAATAACTTCTGTTTTCATGGATGCATGGATGTAAAACTTAATTGTTACATCTGCTAAAGCAGCAACGCTGATGATTTTATTAAAGATTAAAGAATTTAGACCGTTTTTAACTCTCAGTATTCGTTTGACTTTGGGACCTAGAGTGGACAGAGTTTTGGACCCAAATTACTCCACAAAGCTCCTCACTACGGCAGCCGTAATGCTCTGACAATCCATCACGCAGTGCGGCTTACCAAAGTTGTACTAAAACATATTTTTTAACAGATTTCTGCACACCAAAAATCGGTTCGAGGTCAGTAAGCACAACCAGAATTCATACATAAAGGCACAATCTCGATTTTTGAGAAAGTTAAAGGATTTTAAGTGCCTTATAGTGTGGAAAATACGTTATACAGAAGAAAAGAATATATTGTGATATATATCGTTACCGCACGTGCTTCAAATTATATCGCGATATGAATTTTAGGCCATATCACCCAGCCCTACTTGTAGTCCATAATTATTATGGAAAAATAATTTACCATAATTATTAATGTGATACATTCAAGTACACAAGGACAAAGCACCACTTTAAACCATTAAAGCTGCTTCATTTACTGCCACTGTGAAGGAGCTCTGCACTCACAAGTTAATGTTTTTTTCATCAGGGGGGTCAGGAGTTTTTCACTGTAGGGCGTTTCATTTAAATGAAGTAATAATGCTTCAGAGTAAGCACGCCATTCTCAGCCATCTGCATACGAGGTTCATCTTTGTTTGATTCATCAGCTGCAAGTTGGCCCTTTCATTCAGTACGTTTACAATTTAAGTGTGAATCTGGCGGGAAGCTGATGCTGCGACACAAATGTACAGATTCAAATGAGTGTGGAGCCACTGCAGTTTCAGGAGGTTTATGAAAGGACATCTGATGAGCAAGACCCCTTCAGCACGCAGAAATATCAATTCAAACCTATCCAGTTTCAGATGAATCATTGGTTTCTAGGACAGACAGGAATCTGAAACAAAGCCAAAAATAGCTAATAAATCTACATTAACCATTACCGTATTTTTCGGGCTATAAGGCGCACTTAAACTCCTTTAATTTTCTCAAAAATCGACAGTGTGCCTTATAATCCGGTGCACCTTATGTATGAATTCTGGTTGTGCTTACTGGCCTCGAACCGATTTTATGTGGTACACGGCGCTCATGCTGCACCACTTGATGGATTGTCAGAGCATTATGGCTACTGTAGTCAGGAGCCTCGCGGAGTAATCTGGGTCCAAACTCCGCTTCAGGTCTCAAAGTCAAATGAACACTGTGGAAGTTGAGGAAGCAAGAATAATTCTTTTCATTATATTCCTCTGATCAGCACTTTGACACTTGATGTCTTTTAGATGTGCTATATAAATAAAGATGACTTGACTTGACTCAAAGATGACTTAACTTGAATTAGTTGAGTAAAGTTTGGCTTATCTGACTGTTTTGTTACGCTTAATGCGCCTCCGAAAAATACAGTACACAGTCACTGGTTATTAAAATGCTTTCTGGTTTTATTTGTTCAGTTACAAACCATGCCAAAAGCCAAGAAACTAAACTATGAAGTAGTCTGTTTACATGAAAAGATTTTAGTTTTGTGAGATGTAAACAGTTTAATCTCAATGTTAAGATTTACCCTTTTAATTGATTATAACAAATACTAATATAGTATTAAAATAAAACATTACAGAAATTTGACTTGTTTTGTAACTGTAAAAAGGACTCAAGGACAGCTTTTGCAACACTAATCAAGGCTAACAGCTGACCTGATTAATTACCCCCTTGGATTTTGGGGGGGGCAATAATGCGCACTGAATATTGATTCTTTAATTTATTATTCATACCTTTTTTGCACTTTTTATCCACGTTAAAGTTTATTGTGTTGCGTTTAGTGTCAACGTGGGACAGTTTTCCAATTTGGTTGTACTATTGTGCTAAGTATGACTGTGCAATGACAATAAAGAGTTATGTTAACTTATTTGTAGGTCTGAGATTGGAAAGTTTGTATATTTTGGGGAATTTTTAAGGAAACTTAAAAAACTTTGGAAATCCCTCATATTCAATATTCACGATGGTGAAACAGCTCAGGTGTCACTTTAATTACCTCCTGGTGTCATGTTGAATCCAGTTTGGACAAACATGATCATTAGTCAGCTACAGTTTCACTTAAAACAATGTCCAGTGCTGCTTTTATATGATTCATTAGGTGTTACGGTATAATCTCCTGTTCTGTGCACTGCTGCCAGGCAGAAGTGATTTTATTACACAAAGTGCCGAGAGCCTTTTGTCTCGGAGCCAGGTTCCTACACACGGTCCATTTATTTTACCAGCAGCAGCCATGGTTATATCATCTGATGTAGAAAGCTGGTGAATGTTCAGGAAAATTACGCAAGCTTTCGCCATCAGCTTCACAATGAGAAACCTAAACACCAACCGCTCCTTGCAGCTTTATTTAGCTGAGGAATTATGAGTCGTCTCCTCGCAATTTACTCCTCAGAGAGAAAATGTGAGGCGCAGCAGGCTTTCAATTACCACACTGAGGGAGAGGGAGGTGTAGTTACTAGACCTGCAGTAAATCAGGATGAAAGACTGAGAGAGGGGAGTGATAGCTTTTTGATATTTTATGACACGCAGGGCTGAAAATCAGTGTGAGGGGATAAAAGTACATCTATAGAGACAGAGGGGCAATGAGCAGGGAAGAGGTCAGAGAAGTAAGAAGGGTAGACAAATAAAGAGAAATTACACAATCTCGGAAAACAAACCAAGAAAAGATGTGATTTACCCTTCTGTGTAAGAAATCTATATAACAGTTTCATCAGCATGGGATTTCTCAGTTATCCAATGAAAAATATTAATTCTAGGACAGTAAAAGCCATTGTCAGTTATGGGTTATGTGCTGTATTTAATCGTTTTTTAAATCCAAAAAACAAGGTCCAGTCTGTAAGTTTCTGCTGAGCAGGTGGAAATCGCAGGCAGTTCCTTTTGTGCAGTTTGGAGAGCTGCA
>NW_005187770.1:92952-93955 GCF_000239375.1 Pundamilia nyererei | reverse complement strand
ACCCTGCAAGGTCTTTGGAGGACTGTTTATTCCCGTTATCTGAATCTAAACTCTTCCTCAGAACCTCTCTAAATGATTCTAAAGAGATTGTAATCTAGACAGGACAGGAAAAGATCGGATCAGGGGCCTCATGGTGAATTAGAAGAGATAGAAAGGATAGGGAGATGAAAAAGTTGAAGACTGGAGGACATGAAGGGGCAAAGAAAAACAAAGCAGGAGCAGAGGATCATTGCCTCACGTGTTGCATTATAATTCTTGCAGGTTGCACTGCTCTGCAGACACATATTTAATTCTCAAGAGGCGACATTCAGATTCCAGCAGAAAGCCCTTGACCAGCTGCACTGCAGCAGCTCACAGACAACACAAGCACCTCACCAACCAACACTCATGCATTATTAACAGCAGCGGTAGAGGGAAAAGGAGAAGAGCAAGGAAATGCAGCAGGGCCACAAATCACCTCATAAACTCAATCCTTTCATTAATAAAGATTTGATGATGTCAAACAACCTAATTTATTAACACAGAAGAAAACATGCTGTTTGCCCTGTTAATTTACTGCAAGCTCTCCATATAAATGCAACACTTCATTTAAGAGTTTGGAAGCCCTCTTTTTTATCAGTAGGGCCGCTATTGTGAGATATTTGCAGCCATAAAGCGAGCAGCAGCAGTCAGGGCTGAAAGGTGAAGCCAACGCTCAAGTATTAAAAGCTGCAGTTCCACTAGTGGCCACTTGAGGCTCGCTCTAAGAAGTGAGTCACTCTCCATAGAGTCTCATGTTAAAATGTCCAACTCTACAGCAGAAACAAACATGATTACAGCCTGCTACAAACACCAGCTTGGTCTATATAGATAATTTGACCCTTCATTAGAACTGCACAGGGTATTATTGTTTTTATAACTCATCCATTTGGATTTACTTTAAAGCTTAAAGTTGGAGTTTACATAGATAGCTGCCAATAGAGTTGGGACATATCCACCAGATGAGACCACAGGAAAAAAAAAA
>NW_005187770.1:89543-92089 GCF_000239375.1 Pundamilia nyererei | reverse complement strand
AAACTATTTTTTGCAACTTTTTTGTATTTAAAGTTTTGAGGGATAAGCCTCTTCAATTTCTCTAAGTAGAAATATATGTAAAAAAACAAAACAAAAACGATTTTCAGATTTTTTGTAGTTTATTGCACGTTTTTGCAATTTATGTAGTTACTATGGACTTAATGCATACATATTATTACAATTTGGGCTATAACAGTTGTATTGATGTATAGCAGCTTGAAATGCTCCTAAAAATGGCTCCACAGCATGTAAAAATACAAAGTAAGCTCTGGTTCTATGGTAGGACTTAAAGGGTTAAGCAGGAGCTCACATCACTTAGACTCACTTCACAAATTACAGCTATATTTGCTTTTAAAAACTTGAAACCTAAAAGCAAAACACAATCCTCCTGCTACTTAACAACCACTTGCTCACACATAAAACACTCTGCTCTGAGCAGCAAGCCTGCAGAGGGTGATTTCAAGGGCATTCTTGTATTTTAACTTCTTTAACTTCTCTACTTTCTTTACCTCATGCATGGTGTCTTTTGGTGAAATTATTAAATCAGTCTCCCTCCAACTCAACAGACTAAGGTTCAGTTATTCACTGTTGACTACTACAGTAACTCAAAACCCTAAAATAATGGTACTTCAGTATTCTCTCCATACATGGATATCCAATATTATCATCATCTAATGAGTTCTACGTGTTAATGCAGAACAAGTGGCAGATTGCAACTGCTTATAACAATGGGTAAAACAAGCATAGCTGGGATTAAAGACAGCATTTGGGCGATTGTGTTGTTTCAGAGAAGAAGCTGGTTTAAACAGACTTCAGTCAGATCAAAATAAAAAGAACATAAATGGCCACAAACAAGTGAGCATGAAACTCAAAGGGCTTTTTAATGTTTTTTTTTTTTTAAGCCCTTAAGGCATTCCTATGGAAGTCGTGTTAGTTCACAATCAATGCTCAATCAATAGCTGGTCTATAAGAAAAGGGATCCATAACCACTCTTGCTTGTGTCCTTGGGGCGCGAGCACTCAAGATCAATACGTAGAAAACAGAAAAGAGGTGCAATAGAGAAAACACACTGCAGCTAACAAAGCTTTAAAACCCACGTTTCTGCTTTTCATCTTCATCCCGCTCTGTCTGCAAGGTTAATGATGCTGCACAGAGCTTTTTGTTGACATTTCTCTTTTTGACAGGATAACACCTCTGTATAATTAGAGTGAACTAATAAGACATTATGCAGGATTCGTTATCTCAGGTAGCACATTTCCGATGAACCCACCTATAGAGAAAATCCACTGACTTTATCACTCATATTAGTTGCTCCCTACAGGCTTAAATCTAAAAAGCTGGCTCTGGAGTAGAATTGGAAGCTGGTTTTCACGAGTTCAACCGCACTTTGAAAGGCCATGCTAAATCTATTATTTAAAAAAAAAAAGAAAGAACAAAAACACATCTACCATTTAAAGCGAGTGTTTCAAGTCCATGATTTTGCATTAAAAACATATGCAGCTGGGTTTGTACCTCACATTTTAAAACCTTGACATTCACGTTAAGCATATTTGGATGAAATGGTGGAAATTAAGCTAACACAAGCTACAGTTGGTCCAGTGGTCACATGAAGATGGCTCAAAAAGTGACTCAGTCCCCGTGACTCCTATGGTAAAATGCCCAAATTTATAGCCTGCTACAAAAACAGTCTTGGCCTCTATGGACAGTTTCCACCCTTCATTACAACTATGTAACTTAGCCATTTGAATTGTGCTAAAATTAACATTAGGGACTCTGCTGCTCTAGTTGACGTGTCCGAGTGCTGTTGGGTGGCTTCACTTACTCTAATGTACGTGGACCTCTGTGTTTGTGCTGTTGGTGCTTTGTGAACCATTTTGAATGGCGTTATCAGAGTAATAATATGCCTTGGTTTGAGTTACAGCCTGTTTTATTAATCTGCTGCAGAGCATCAAGTAAGATAAGATAAGATAACCAATATTAGTCTCACACATGAGAAATTTGTTTTGTCACAGCAGAAAGCGGACAGTGCAAAGTTACATAGCAAAAATGACAAAAACACTGGAATAGGATAAGAATAAGATACTGTACAAAATTGTACACAATAGAATAGAATAAAATAAAATACAAATGCTATATACAACTGAGTATAATACAACAATGTCAGAAAAGAGTATTGCACTTAGTGTTATTGCTTAGTGTTATTGCTGCTACACATGTGTTATTGCACATGTGTGGATGTGTGTGTTTGGTCAGTTGGAGTCTTTGTTGTGGAGTCTGACAGCAGTGGGGAGGAAAGACCTGCGAAATCTCTCAGTCCCACATCGTGGGTGCCGCAGCCACTGAAATAGCTACTCAGTGCTATCAGTCTCCTGCTTGGGGTGGGAGATGTTGTCCAACAGGGACGACAGCTTAGCCACCATTCTCCTCTCAATCTCCACCTCCACTGGGTCTAAATGGCATCCTAGAACAATGCTGGCCCTCCGGATCAGCCTGTTTAGTTTCTTCCTGTCCCCAGCAGAGATGCTGCCACCCCAGTAGACCACACT
>NW_005187770.1:80323-89468 GCF_000239375.1 Pundamilia nyererei | reverse complement strand
AAATGGCATCCTAGAACAATGCTGGCCCTCCGGATCAGCCTGTTTAGTTTCTTCCTGTCCCCAGCAGAGATGCTGCCACCCCAGTAGACCACACTGTAAACAATGGCTGAGGCCACCACAGAGTCCTAGAAGGTTTCGGGAGTGGGCCTTTCACTCCAAAAGACCTGAGTCTCCGCAGCAGGTACAGCCTGCTCTGTCCTTTTCTGTAGAGGGCGTCTGAATTATGAGCCCAGGTAGCAGCATCGGCATTATGGATGAGCTCCGAGGGTCGGTGACCCCTAAGCTGAGTTCTACTTACATATCACTATAAACCAAATATGATTTATACATTTGTTTTTTTGTTTTTGTTTTTTTTTAAAAAGCTATCGTAGTAACAATCAAGCCAATGTAAATTTTTTAGCTAATAGTAGCAGTGTTACAAAAAAGGACACTGATTTTAGAGACCATGGGTCTGTGCTCTTGGGTCATCAGCTACTCCTTGTAGGCTACAATATGTCTCTTTGGGACTACAAAAAGGTCATCATCAGCTCATGAGGCATTTTATTTTAAAAGAATGATCTCACCTTTAATTTCCAAAATAAATTACTCTGAGTGTACCGAGTGTTTATGGTTATTATGCATACTGTGGTTCCAGATAGGTTGTTTATGTTTGAATTTGTCGAGTAGGCTATAAAAGTGGCACCATTAATCTGTCCTCGTTTTGTTTATTTGCTTTTTTCCTGTGTGCGTTGCTCGTGTGCACTTTATAAATGCAGCTGATAATGCAGCACTGCATACATGTATGGTCACCACTGGCTCCAAAAACAAACACAATCGACCAGCCAAAATACAAATGCCGAAGCTCTGACGTGTTAGCCAACGGTTGATGTGATGGTGGCTGTATTCATTTTTTATATAAAGCCTGCAGTCGGGACTTGATTATATTTACAGTAGAAGCAACCTTTTATTAACTGTTAAATAATGAAATGCAGATATCAACTTCTAGGAGGAGGTTGGGGTGGATGGTGGGTATATAAAGCACAAAAAATGGATTCCAGAAAACTGTTTCATAAAGTGCATAAAATAAAATGTTTGGATAAAGTCCACACCATGGAGATGAAGATGTTGAGGTGGCGCCTGGGTCTCGGGGCCACCTCAGCTTGACATCTTCGATCATCACTCGGTTACCTCTCGACCGATTTCTTAGGAAATGATGAAGAGTGGCGCAGATCACTGACAAGATACAAGAGTCGCGTGTCTGATGGTACAGCCATGTTGGCCGTTGTGATGAGAACTCTGTCTCGGACACAGCCCGACGATTAGACCCAGGTGGCAAAAGGCCATGAGGAAGACCACAAAAAGTGCTGGATGGACCAAATCAAAGATGATATGACTGTGACACTGTAAGATGCTCTGGATAGGAAGAAGTGGAGGAAGGCATGCAAAACAGTGGACCCTCTATTAAGCGGACATGAACCACTAGGAAAGAAGAATTGTTCTGCAATCTGGTTGTAAACATATGAAACAACTGCAAACAAGCATTTTATTCAGTGTTTTTATTTTAGACTTTTCCAGTGAAAAGGCTGCTTGACAGCTGAAGAGCACATAAAATGAATGCGGTTAAAAATATATTTCCCCTACATTCACTCTAACGTTATGACTTTAGTCATATAGAAATATTAAAACAAGGGATCATTCATAGCTACTATAGAGCTCATAAAAATGATGTCACTTTACACCCACAGCCTCAGTCGTGGTGGAAAGTGTGAAAGAAAAAAGGTGAGAAACAAGATGAAACAGCGAGAACTGAGACATTCAGGCGGACAAAGAGACATCAAAGATCCGCCAGACTTATTAAAAGAAATCGAATTTGAAAGAACAACCAGAGATAAACTTCAAGGAAAGACAAGTATCTTTGACCTACTGAACCCAATACCACATTCATTTATACTAACACCAGACAGCGGCTTCTTCATTCTGTCAGCATGCACGAGTCACGATTCACAGGCTGTACAATGAATACTAAATCCTTTCACACCAATCACACTAACAGATGTCTTCCAATAAGCAACACAGCCCTGGGCTAAATAAATACAGCAGGTTTTGGTCGTCTGTGGTGTTTCAAAGCAAAGTATTTTATGATCCTAAAGTCCTTCTTTTACATAATTTTATATTTTCTTCCAAATCTACAGCTACTTTGATGCCACTGTTGTACAAATATTTAGGTCAGACAGGTAGACACACACAGTAAAACCTTCCATGAAACTTTCAATAAGCCACCAACCAAATTCTGTGCAAATTTCTGGGGACCTCCGATTGAGAAAACCTTCATCAGTGGCAACAGATCAGTCGGGAGTAAGGGAAAGGGATGGCTTGCGAAGCAGCTTGCACCACACAGCAAATCCTAAACGTTATGTAATTGTTCAAAAGCTGTCATATTTTCCAAAATAACTACTCCTAAATTATGAGGACAGAGTGGAAACAGAGATTGACAGATGGATTGATGTAACAGTGGCAGTGCTGCGGATTCTGTATTGATCCTGTGGCAAAGAGATGGTTGAGTGTGAAAGGGAAGCTGTCCATTTACAGGTCGATCTACTTTCTGACCCTCACCTGTGTCAACAAACTGTGGGCAGTGACAGAAAGAATGAGAGTGTGGAAACCAGCAGCAGAAACGAGCTTCCTCTGAGGCGTGCCTGGACTCAGCCTTACAGATATGGCGAGGAGCTCGGCAGTAGTTCCAAGCCCCATCTCTTTCAAATTAAAAGGATGACTAAGACAAAATGCCCTCCATAATGTTGGAACAGATAAAACCATGGAAACAATTTCGTCATCATGCACTTGAGTTGTTTTTTGTTGAATTTAATAAGATGTTTTTTCAGCCCGATGACGTCCTGCTTCTCTTCCACTGATGCCTCTTTGGGCCTCATATTTAAAAATGACATTAAAATTACAGTGAAAAGCTGTTAAACACAAAAATTCAACAGTGAACCAACTTTGGATGTTATGTCTGCTTCATTTGTCATTAAACAACAAAGGAGCGAGCCTCACCTGACCGTGAAACTGCTTTCAGTTTATCGTCTGATTAAGAAAATGAAACGTGTATAAAATGGCTGGTTTATTCAAAATTTTAAATCCTTGGAAGTAAAGAAATTATTTAACTTTTTAGGAAATACACTGAAGTCAGGAACGCTATAGCAAAAAGAAAGCTGTTATTTCTATATGCACTAATTTATATTTAAGTTGAAAACGGCATGAAAGGAGACGCTGAAATGGAGATATATACATACATATACATATATTTTAGGGGTGCAACGATACACAAAATTCACTCGATACTTTGGTGTCACGGTTTGATATTTTTTCGATATAAAAATGTTCATGCCTTAATTTTTTAATTTGTCATTTATTAAAATTATAAATATATATTTTAACTCGAAAGTACAGTTTTTATATTTAATGTTGCTGAAACAACAAAGTAATAAAAAAATAAATCTATCTGATCGAGAAATCACTCATCTTTGGAAAAGAGAGTTTATCACAGAGAAATGGCTCTTTCCAAAATAAAAGCTATACTATACGCTTCTTCTGGGCTATATTCTCAGCAGCATATTAAACATATCAGGTCCCCATAAGGAGAATCATGTGCTAACGGCTGTCTAAATGACTCGGGTAAAGTTTGTAGCATGCATGCTTGTTGTTTTTGTCTTTGCACTAGGATGATGTTGGCGTAAATGTTCAGTCATATTCGTTGTGTTCCCACTAGTGATGTCAGCATTAATCTGAAATGACGTTAATGCCACAACATGGCAAATCTCCGTTAACGAGCTACCGCGGATCGCCCCGTGGGTGGGGCTGGACGGCGTCAACACGTTAACAAGCAAACTGTGCAAACGCAGTAGTTCCCACCCATGTAATTGAGCATTGCGTGGCACATCCGACGTACTGTTTTACTTTTACCATGACGCGCTTACCTTCAGGGTCATGCTTCACATGAACACCAAAATAGTTCCAAAGGCCAGATCTGAATGAGGGTGGGGGAGGTTCAATTTGCCATGTTGCAAGGAGCTTAGCTTCTGTCTTGCTAGCTTGCGCTATGCTCAGTGGATCTGCGCTCGACAGTGCAGCCTAGGCGGAGTAGTCGAACGCAGATCCACTGAGCTCTCAAGACAGACAGCATCGTCAGAAGAAAAGTTGATATAATAAATTAAAAATTTTGCATTGTTTGATACATATGCGTACCGAACCGAAAGCACTGTATCGAACAGTTCAATATCGATACGAGTATTGTTGCACCCCTAATATATTTATATGTATGTATATATCACTGTTGTTGATTCTCTGCCATTCTATCCATTTCCATGTATTTCCCCTCTGACGTTTTGTGTTTACCAGAAATTATATTTCAGGAAATATCTGCACGGCTCAGCCTGCATTTGACCAGCCAGCCGTCCAGTACATGGCTCTGACTCGACTTTATTCAGAATATGAGAGGGCTTTTTGTGCTCGAGCCCTGCAGGGCTGCCCTGTTGTTGCTCTTCAGAGAGCTGCTCAGGATTGATGGGGCAATAACAAAGCCAAGCAAAAGGACCCATACTGCAACAGAAGGCGGCCTTAATACAGAGCGTTACTCTGAATTGGGTTTTTGGGAGTTGGAAATATTAGAGAGAGAAAGCTTTCAAAAGAAAGAGAGGGAAGTAAAGCAGAGATTGATGGTGACACATTAGTATGCATGAGCGCTCAGGAGGACGCGGAGTATGACTTTGTAATGTGACAGCAAACAATAGGGATGAACAAGAAGCATCCAAAGGAAAAAGAATGTGCGATCGGATATAATCGGTTCATCCACTGCACTTAACTGCAAAACGGTGTCTTCAAACCTTTGATGTATATAAAATGGTCTTTGTCCAATTTTGAGTTTGACCAATCAAACTTTTTATAAGATGATGGATGATAATGACAGTTGGCAGTAACTTTAACCTTTTTCTGATGATGGCAGTGTTATCTATGTCACAGTGCTAAAACTCAAACACAGTGATAAAGAAACGTGTCGAACTGTCACAGCAATATGGCGGCGCAGCACCTGGGCAAAAGGTTTAGTGAAGTGCAGCATTTTCTTTGATAAGTGGACCTGTCCCCCTCAGCAAACCAGCTTTATACAGCAGGAGAGAGATGGGTGGGGTACGCTACAAAAATGAGCATTTGTTGGCCAAAAGCAAAAACCACAGAAGTAAAACACACAAGCCGGCAAAGACAAGAATGAAGACAGAGAGCTAACTTCACCTGTACATCTGTACCTCTTCAAAGCCAACTAACCTGTCAGCTGGACACAGCTAGAAGCAACTGCGAGACCCACAGAGATCGAGTGCACTCAGTTCAAAATGATTAATCTACAGAAACACGTAAGAATTTTTACCTTTTTAAGGTGTCAAACATGTGGCCTGAAGGGTTAGGCCCAGCAGAGGGTTTGCAATGCGTGAAAAACCGCAGTGAAGTCAGTGAATTATTCCAGTTTTATATAAAATATAATGATGCCAGGAATGATGTCGTGCCTGTACAACAGGGGGGTGCAAATGGTTTGTTACAAGGACTCTGAAGGCTTCCCTTCCCATCTCTGCCCTTTCTCTCATTTTTATAGCAGAAAGACTTTGCAGAAACGTGAACCTGGACCTTTTGCTGTAAGCACAAGTGCAGTTTTCAAGCACTAAAGCAGAAAGATCTGATAAATCCGTTCTGGAAAATCAGCAACTGTGTCACAGCTTCCAAGAGGACAACTGGCCTCATGTATTTATTATTTATCACACTGGACTGTAACGAGCAGAGCAGTGGAGTATTGTGCAATAACCACAATCACAGGACTGTGGTTATTGATTACCGGGGACTGAACTTTTTAGCAGCAGTTTCCTGAAATGTGTCACTCAGGAAAATTTCCAACCCCTCTAAATGATTGTTAATGTTAGTGCTGCACTCTGAAGAGGTTAAAAGCTGAAGCAGCCTTATATAAGTGGGAAAAAAATAAACTGGCAAGGTTGTAACTCTTCTGCTGAGCATCGATTTTCCTGCTTGAGAGGATGAATAGTCTGCAATCACTGCGACCAGTTGTTTTTGCAGCTGCACACAAACGCACACACAGAAGCACAGATGCACGCTTCGATCACTCTGATATATTTAGAGCCGAGCGCGCTGTCCCTGTCAGAATTGCTAGTGTGTCATCATGTCAGCGGGGCTGGCAAGCAGGGCGTTTATTTTGAAAGAGGGAACCTTGGGTCGGAGCACCGGGAGGAAAAAAAATAAAAAATCAGCATGCACACCTAGCCTTCTTGTTTTGTTTTGTTTTTTAAATTAGTTTGGTGGCAGAAGGCTGACCTTGAACAAAAGTTGGTAAACATTTCAAAATGCAGCACAAAAAATAAATATCTATGACATGAATTTAAAGGCTTTTAATTTGAGTAAACACGGCAGCTTGAACAAAATCCACCCATCTACTTAGTCATGTAACTGATGCTACTCAGTGGAAATTTAACACTGGATTATGGGACTGAACCATCTTCAGTCATGCTTGGTGAGACTGGTAGTGTTTGCACATTAGATTAGCCCTAATTACCAGACTTCACCTCAGTGCTTAAAATAGAAACACAAGTTTTTTGCTTCATCATAGCTAAGTAATTGCTATTTGTACAATGTTGTGGCCATACCACAATGCCAGTATTCCCCTGTAACCCACTGGGCACAAAAAAAGACTGTATAAAAAAGGTGGACACGACTTTAGCATCAAACCTGCATTCTTCCTAACAGTCAGCAGGAAGCGACTTCTCTGGTTCCAAAGGGACGTTTGATTGTTTATAAAAACATAATATCGGTGGCCATTACTTTAAAAAGTTAATTCACAAATCCACCCCTTTTCATGGTCATGATGAAGAGAGGTCTGCATATCATACAGCACATAGCTAACCTCCAACAATGATGAGGTGATTAGGGCATGTGAGGAGGTGATGCTAGCAGCTGGTAATGTGTCACCCAAACAAAAACAAATGGCTCAAATGAGCATCGCTGGAGCACAAAGGGTGGATGGAAACTATGATCTGCCGCCCCTCCCTGAGTCTGGTTCTGCCGAAGGTTTTTTCCTGTTAAAAGGGAGTTTTTCCTTCCCACTATTGCCAAAGTGCTTGCTTGGGTTTTTCTCTGTGTGTTGTATAGTCTACATTACAATATAAAGTGCCTTGAGATGACCGTTGTTGTGATTTGGCATGTATAAATAAAATTGAATTGAAACATAATGGAACTATAAGCAGCTGGAAATACATAAAACAACACTGTAACACCTTCGTGCAGCACCTCATCAGTTCAAAGGTTAAGTTACCTCAGCTATTGTTAAAATATTACTCAGTAATTTTATACTTTGCCTCCTTTGCACAGTATCACCTTAAAGCACTTGTTGCTGCTGAGTTTGCATCTTTTGCTGTGAAGTACAGCCAGACTTTGACCGCTTCGCCTTGGACATTTTTAATCTGTAGCTCTGCTCTAAAAGAACGTACGTACCTGGACCCGCCTACTACGCTTGCAAAAGTAAAATGATTGGCTGGAATCCAAAGTGTATGACATCTCAGGAAAAAAAAAGCACAGAAATAAAGCACCGAAATGTGCGCTGCTTTTCGGTCTGGTTGCCATCATGGCACCGGATACCGGTACCCATCCCTTGTCGTTAATAGCAGTGGCTCACTGAAAGAGGAGAATGGAAACTGTCCTTCATTTTATTTGCACTAATAAATTCAGCTCAGTCGCAGCTGCGAGCATTGTTCATTGTTTTCTTCCACATCATTAATATCAGTGTTTCCTAGAAATATTGTGATATAATTTCAAGGCCAGATTGCCCACTCCTATTGTAGATGGACTTTATAGTAATACTTTTTCAAAATAAAACCCTCCAGTTCATCTTTGGATGTTTCAAGATTCTTTAAAGTGATTAGATTTTCAAAATAAGATGCCCCAAACCAAGTTGGTCCAATTTAGTTACTCTGCAACTATTATCGGCTATCTACCTTAGCCAACTGGCTACATATGTTTAAATTAATAAATATACTACATATACAGCATTTATATTGATACATATATAGCAGGCCAGCAATGATCTCACCAGTTTCTGAAGAAAGAGTTAAAAGTGCGTTCCTTAAGCTGTTGTAGATAACTGTGAGGTGCATATTTAAAATGTGGACTGTGACCTGTTCAGCCTGCTCTTTTGTTTCCTTATTTTAGTGTAGCTAAAGCAACATGTTAGTTCTACTTCTAGTAATTAGATTATTCAGATGTGTTAGTTTTTGTCCTATTTGTGCCTTTTAAAAATATGTCTTACTTTCCCAATCTGTAATTAAATGGTCAATGCTATTCTTAAAATGTATGCTAGGTGGAAAAAAAAAATTAAATAGATAAATCAGAGTGATGGTATTCAAATGAACTGTTATTTTTAATTCATTTAACCTATACTTGACCTGATGGTTAAATTGCAGGCATCGGATCAAGTGTGTTGGTGAGAAAAAGTGGTGTGATTGCTGTCAGCTGGTAACAATAAAAATAATAAACAAATAAAACCTCATGATTAGATACAAAAACAGATACAAAAACAAGGACGTGCTGATTATTTGTGGATTCTGGAAGATTTTCACGTTTCAGTTTAGAAGATTTCAAAGTTTTTGTCATCATCTGTTAAACAGATGTTTAATCTTTAAGACTCTTAATCTGGATCTTAAATTGTTTTTTTTGTCAAATCTGATGAGTAATTTAAAAAAATTAAATACAAATGAGCAATTTAAAATCATGGAGGTCAAAATGACAGCACTCGTCTGTTTTCCACACTGTAATATACAGCATATTGATTACACCTACACAGCCTGAGGTTCATCTCAGCCAATGGGATTCATTCTGCCCCCAGCTGGAGCTTTGCCTCGGGCAGCAGAGCTTCTGTCTTCTTCCAGCTTTCATTGATTTTAGGCTGAATTCCCTTACAGTGGCTGATGGCTGCAGCCACATCATCAGCACGCAGTGAGGAGGTCAAAGGTCAAATTGATGAAGTGACTTGAAAACAAAAGGAAAGGACACGGAGACACGCGGGTCCTCTGCTCACGTGTGAAGCCCTCAGGGACAATCAATTATTGAGCGAGCCAACCAGAGC
>NW_005187770.1:63839-79458 GCF_000239375.1 Pundamilia nyererei | reverse complement strand
TTTTTGGAGATCTGATACCCACTAGCTCGAAGCTAACGGGAGGTCGAGACCTACTACAGCCGGGAGGAACACCGCTTTTCCGGCACATCGTGCCTCGACCTCCCGGTCGGCTTCGAGCTGGCGGCCTCCGAAGAATGCGGCTAAAACTTTTTGCGAGATCTTGCAATACTTTTGCGAGATCCCGAGTTTGTTTTGTGAGATCTCGCAAAAGTCCGTCTTAATTTTTTTTTTCTCCCTAATTTTTTTTTCTCCCATGTCCCCTGCGGGGCTCCGTAACGCAGTGAAATACAAGATGAATTCACCATGTTTCCACAGAAAATAAATACCTCATTGTGAACTTTTATCAACATAACCGGGATGATCAGAGATCATTCTGAACCTCAGCCTTTAAGGAAACCGAAAATCCTCAAAGAAACTTGAAGCACCCATTCATTTCCTTTACTCTTGATGCAGAGCAGGGCTGTGGGTTCAGAATATAGTGAATATAAGTGTAACAGCCTGCAAACGTAATCTCAGGACCATTATTTCTAAATTAGTTCATTGAGTGTTTCATTCATAACAATCTCACAAAAGACTTACTTTGCCACATTAACAGTTCAAATCTCTCAAATATTGCATTTAGATTTATGTAGAACAAGGAAAACGCAGAACTTACTCAATCTTTAGTATTACTACTACTAACAATAATAATATAGTAACATAACTGCAAGGTACACGCAGGCACACACACAAGAAATATTTCAATACTTCCTTAGGTAGAGCAAACTATGAAAGATGACTATTTTTAGGCTCTCTGAGGAAATGCTTTGCTTCTGGTGCTGATCAAATACGGTTGCTAAGGAAGGCAGCCACTGTTTCCAACTGCTGAGATACTTTCTCTGGTACAACCAGACAGACAAACTTGACACTTTGTAGGCACATTAAACTGTGTTATCTTGTTCATTTAACACTGTCTATTACTGTTACAGATGGGCAGGACTGATAACATTTACTACACCTGATATCTTTTGATATGAAAATTTGGAAAACAACACTGAGGGCAGCATATAGACATAATGACTCTAAACCGTAACACTTAGTTGGATACTCAGCAGTATTGATACTAGGAGTGCCGTATTCACCTCATTCAGCTGATGCACAACTGGCAGGTGCACAGCCCCTCACCTCACTAGCAGCTGAACACATTCAACATTTTCATTTCACACAGCTATCATCGACATTAACCTGACCCATGATCACATGTTAATAGGGATGGGTACCGGTGTCCGGTGCCATGATGGCACCGGTTCTGACATAAACGGTAGTAACCAGACCGAAAAGCAGCGCACATTTCGGTGCTTTATTTCGGTGCTTTTTTTTTCCTGAGCTGTGATACACTTTAGATTCTAGCCAATCATTTTACGTTTCCGAGGATAGTAGGCGCGGCCAGGTACCTACGTTCTGTTAGAGCAGAGCTACAGATTAAAAATGTCCAAGGCGAAGCGGTCAAAAGTCTGGCTGTACTTCACAGCAAAAGATGCAAACTCAGCAGCAACAAGTGCTTTAAGCTGATACTGTGATACTGTCAAAGGAAGTAACACCTCAAATCCGATGAAACACCTGGCGACGCATAGCGTTTTTTTTAAAAGCCCAGAAATGCGCCGTATTTGATAGCTTGCTGCAAGACCTCACACCGAGCACATCTACTGCGGGTGGGTTGCCTGTTATGCAACATCCCCCAAAAACATGAAGAGGAGAGTCCTGGCCCCTAGCCCTGCCAGTGTAGCAGAAATGATGACGGATGATGATGGCAGCAGCAGCCGTTCTTCTCTGCGTGAGTAGCTAATTTACGTTGAGTAGGCTAACCACGTTATTACATTAATGCATGTAAGGTGAACTAGCAAACATCATCATAGCTACATGCAGCTGTCCTCTTGTTTGATGGCAGATACTCCCTTCACCCTGGCTAAAAAGGCTAAAATGACCAAAGAAAAAGTGGAAAACAGTTAAACATGAGAGGTTTTGGACAAAGTTTGTGTTTTTTCCATTGTTTAAGCACTGCTTCCAGCCAAGAGTGATACCATATATGCCCCATAGCTGCAGAAAAGGCTAACATTGTTATCTTTTTACAAAAAACAGCTGAACATGAGAGGTTTTTGGACCAATTTTGTGTTCTCCATTCTTTAAGCACCGGTTTGAGCACCGGCACCGTTTCAAAAGTACCGATTTGGCACCGGTATCGGATAAAACCTAAACGATACCCATCCCTACATGTTAATGTTAGCCACTTAAAATGATCAGAAAACAGAATTTTATTTATGTAGCCCATTTAATTTCATGTAAACTCAGTGTGCTGAACATGAAAGATAAAAACAACTGATGTGGGTCTACAACATGTAAATTGACTGATTCTTGTATAGTGCTTTTCTACTCTCTTGGAGTACTCAAAGAGGTCTATACAACATGCCACATTCACCTTATCACACAAGCACTTTCTTTCTATGCTTAGTGCTTCCTAACTACATACACACATTCATACTCGGAGAGCAACTTGGCGTTAGTATTTCCAAGGATACTTGACATGCAGACTGGAGGAGCCAGGAATCAAACCACTAACCTTCCGATAAGTAGGGGACCTGCTCTACCCCCACATAGCTTATAACAGTAAAAAAAAATAAAAAAAATCCACAAATCAATGAAAAGCACATGTGCACACACACTGTTATTAAGTGTGCAACTGTGAGAATAAAAAAGGTTCTGAGTCTGTCAGTGGGCAGCTTGTTCCCAAGAACAGGACCACAGTAACTGAAAGCACTTTGAACACACTTAGATCCAACTCTAATAAAACAGTTCACAGACCTGCACCTGATGACCTGCAAAATCTAATCAGGTTATAGAAACTGAAGAAGTCAGAAATGTACTGAGGGACCAAACCACAGAGCTTTAGAATACAATAGCATATAAAAGAATAACTTCACATAAATAGTTAGACAACAGGAATGAATAACAAAAAAGAGGAATATATACAAAATAAGAGGAAGACACACATTAAAAGGACAAGTTACAAAGTGCCTAAATGTAGTGCAAAGGACTTGGTCCAAGTATAGAGTCTGTGTGGTAGTGGTCTGAGTGACTGTGGGTGGGCAGGAGTGGGGTGTGGGGGGATAGTGTTTGTTTACAGTCCAAATGGCCCAGAGGAAGAAGCTGTTTGTGAGTCTGGAGGTGTGGGACCTGACTGACCTGAGGCACTGTCCGGAGGGCAGTGAGTCAAATATGCAGTGGGCAGAGGGCAGGGGTCACCTGTGATGGTGCTGGTTTTCCTGAGACAGGAGGATCTGGTGATGGCCTCCAGGGTTGGCATAGGGCAGCCAGTGATTCTTTGGACAGTGTTTATTACCCTCTGCACAGCCTTCCTGTTCTCAGCTGTGGCCCCTGCGTACCAAACACAAGGCAGTAGGAGAGCATGCTCTCCACTGTGGAGTGGTAGAAGGCCAGCAGCAGCTTCCAGTCCAGGTTATTCTTCCTCAGGACATGAAGGAAGCGCTGCTGCTGGACCTTCTTTACCAGGACATTGGTGTTGTGGGTCCAGGTGAGATCAGTGAAGATGAGGCAGAGAATCTATTATGAAATACTAAATGGATTTAAAGGTAGTACTGAACTGAAGGTCAAACTGAAGGTCAAATTTCCATGTATGCGTAAGGACGACTGCATTCTGAATTACCTGTATGTAGCAATATTGCTGCTAATAAGGATGTAATATGATAGTAGTTTATTATCAAGCCTATGCGGAACATGTTTCAACTGAAGAGCTCAAGGAAAGAAACAGTGGCTAAACCAAAGAAACATGGCAGAAAACAAAAAGGGGAGATGAAAAGATTACCTTTGAAGAAGCAGGTGGATTCACTGCAAATGAGTCTACTGCCACAAAGGAGTGAGGGAGCCCTTCATTACCTTCGTATTTTCATTTATATAAATTCCTGCCAAATAAAAGTCAACAAAGCCTATAACATTCTGTGGTCATGTTTCATATCGAAGGTTTACCTGTTGTAATTTTCATTAATCATCAACTATCAATCCCCGTGTCCCTTCACATTAAAAAGTCTTCCAGAAATGACATCTCGGCAAAATTAAAGGGAAATAAAGCTGTCGATTCACAGGTTGATCTATGTTCCATCACTTATGGTCACGAGCTCTGGCTAATCACTGAAAGAGTGAGAGTGCAGATGCAAGAGGCAGAAATGAGTTTCCTCTGAAGAGTGGCTGGGCTCTCCCTTTGATAAGATTGTAGTTTGGCTATCAGGAGGCCACTTGTTTTGCGAATCATTGTAACTAGCAAAGATAAACGAATGAAGATAAGTGCAAAATTTTTCTACAATTGGAGCTAATGCAATGAAATCTCAATCTTATGTGTACTGTAATGGGTAAATTTGAATAACAATTAAGTATGCTTGTATCTAAAACATGCAAAATTACAACTAAAATGGGAATTTGTGCATCATTGAGTGGCTTATAATGGCTATAACCATCAAAATCTGTAAAGTAGAAATAACTGGAGACACCTGTTAAATAAAACAACAAAATATTACTTTAAAATGCCACATTTCAAACAATTGGGAATACTAAATGAATGAAGGCAAATTCAGTGAAGGATAAGTTAAAAATCAGGGATGAAGATTTAAAACGTATGAAATTATTAAATGAAAGGCCTGTTTATGATCTACTTCCTCTTTGATCTTTTGTTTATTGTTCTTCCTCTTTCTTTGACGTTTGTACAGTTGGATATCGATCTCTGTCCTCTCTCCCTCTCTCATGTTTTATTCAACCGTTTAGACCGAGGTGTCCCATTTCCTGCTTGGCGGCCATCTTGGTTGGTGGCACTGCGACTTGGCAGTTGGCTTCACACTGCCACTGCTTGCTTAGCTCAGCTCTGATTTTTCTTTTCCCATCTGTTAAAGCACACACACACACACACACATGCTGGGATGTGTCCCAGATTCACGTCTCAGCAGGCAAAAAGTTCAAATCAAGTTTTAATGTTCCCAATTCTCGCGTGTGATTGGCTCACACACCCCATGAGCAAGAAGTGGAAAACACGAAGGTTTTTTTTTTTATGCTCTCCATTTGAAAAATTTTCTGCTTGCAAGGTTTCTGTCACAGATAAGACGAGCCTGGTCAAATGAGGTGAGCAGATTGTTGTTAAAGCTGTCGCAACATATGACTCATCTGTTGAGCTCTGCCTAATTCATTTTGCTCTACAATCTCACCTCAATTATAGCTAAAATTTATATGTTAACCTTTTAATCTAATTTTTGCCTGGAGCCTATCCCATCCGTTGTAATCTGCTATACACAGATTTAAAACCACAAGCTAGCCTCACGTGCATGGACTGTGGTTGGAAGCTGGAGTATCAGACAAGAATCCATGCAGGCACAGGGAGAACCTAAAAACTCCATCCTGGATTTGAACCCTTGACCTACTTATTGTGAGGCAACAAGATCCACAACACCAACGCTGGAGTACCAAAACCTGCAGTTTCTTCTAACAGCTTCTTGACAATGGCTCCAAAAGTGAGTCAATACCAGTTGACTCCTGTTAGAGCAGAAATAAATGTGTTTACAACCTCATACAGTTTTACTCTCTTAAGCTAGTTTTGCTCTCTGTCTGACATAAACCATGGCTGTGAACTAGATCATGGTTAATAACAAATGAATGGAGGACGTGTTTTTTTTTCTAAGGATTTTCACCACTGTATCAACCCCTGCAGTTAATTATGCTAATCAGTTTCAGTGAGTTAAATTCTGGAATTTTATTAGTAATTTTTTTTTTTAGATATGTGTGTCTATGGCGAATAACTAATATTTCTGGGTGTGCCTCTAGTGGCCAGTGGATGAATTGCATTTTTTGTCCTTTATTTTTCTTACACAACATTAACTTGACATTCCTGAAATGAGACAGAAGCTGAAAATAAACAAACACATAAGTCCTAATTTCATAATAATGTGCTACGTCCTTTAATTTTCTGAGTTCAGACTTTCCTCAATGTGTTATTTCTCCTATTGAATTAGATTTTTCCAACCTGCTATTACTTAGTAAAGCAGCACACTGTATTGCCGCGCTGCTGCATGTAATCACGGGTTATTATCTCTCACCTCTGCAGCTCAGCATCTACCATGTCGTTCAGACTCTGTTCTCTCTGCTTTGTGCTTGTGTGTTTGCACTCTGCCTGGTACAGCCATGAATAAACCATGGCCGTGAATGACATCACAGCAGTCAGAGTGTCGATGGTTAATCAGCACCAGAGAGATGACAAATCGGGTTTATATTTCAGTTTACACACAGAGAGAAACTCATAGATACAGGCAGACAGACAGTCCCTCTTTTCTGGTTTCCAGAATTAAAGGGTCTCTGACGTCTCGTGCTGCCTGCTGCCCCCTCACTTTCCAATAACGCCTACTGGTGATTCACAGATCTATTTCAGGCCTCGCTACCTGCCTGCTAGCCGTCGACATCTCACCTCAAAGATCCGTCGCCACCTCAAATCAAATGGGAAATTCATATGTGACAAGTCAAAGGTGTTTTTAAAGAAACACCTGTAGAACCTGGATTTATAACTGAGACAATACCTCATTCATACACTTAGCTTGTGATCCACCATACACAGCAACACAACATGACAAGTTCATTCATGATTTTAGTTTATTTTGACTCAGTCTGCTTCTGAAAATAGTCACTACGGCACCAAATGTCAATAATCTGCCACTGAAATAGTCCCGAACAAGGATAATACTCAGCTTTATTCCAGAAATAAAACTGTATATTTACAAGTCATTTTAAAAGATTTCCATGTTGAATAGAACAGAGAGTCCAATCTGAAATTACTGGGGGCTAAACTCAACACATACTGATGCTTCTGCTCCTTTTCTATGTAGCAACACCAGATTTATCTTTTAAGTTTCCCTTTAATCCTCTGCTTCCATTTTTAATTGTTTGCCTCCTTTAAAATGTTTTAGGTTCATAGAATTGTTCTCCATCCAGAGTTTCATCAGCATTGTTCTTATTTAGCAGTTACTATCTCTGAGTTGTAACATCTGTACACTACACTAATATTAAAGTACTAGCTTACACAGTCTCTTAATCAACATTTATGAAAGAACAGGTTGTTCTTTAGCGCTCACCGAATTCAACTCTGGTACTGTAACAGGATGCCACAGTTGCAACCAGTCAGTCTGTGAAATTTCTTCCCTTAGATATACCACGCTCAACTCTAAATGGTGTTACAGTGGTCCTTCGCTATAATACAGTTCACATTTCGCAGCCTTGCTGTTTCGCATTTTTGGAAGTTTTTTTTTGTGTGTGTGTGTGTGTGTGTGTGTGTGTGTGTGTGTGTGTGTGTGTGTGTGTGTTTTTATAGCCCATTGTGTTCTGCATCCTAATTGGTTGTAGACCACTGTTAATCCATCTCGTGCCTTGTCTCCTGTACAGGACAGAATGCATTCAGCTTGTCAAATTTACAAATTTGACAAGCTGAATTACAAAATCTTTGATCACTATCAGTGTGACTTTGAAGTGCTGTACTGTATGTTTGTAAGTTTTCTCAAAAAGACACAACAATGTCGATGAAACATTTTGCACCATCAAAGACAACCGCCGGTGCCTTTGGGTTCATTCTATCTCTGGACTTATTTTTCTATGAATGTTTGAACTTTGAGAGTGTTTAAACAAGAGTGAAAAGTGTGAAAATGTTTGTGCCTGTCGGAGAAAAGTGTATAAAGTGTGTAGTGAGGGGTTTTACAGCCTTGAAACATCTATAATAATTGTAAAAAATAAAGTTGGCTACTTCGCGGATTTTACCTATCGCGGGTTATAGAACGTAACTCCAGTGATAAACGAGGGACAACTGAACTGCAAAACAGAAGTGTTTAGGAGCCACAGCAGCTCATTCACAAAGTGGCAGGTCATGTAAAGTTATAGAGCACAGTTGCTCAGTGCTGAGGAGCATTATGTATAAAAGTCAACAACACTCTGCTGAGTCAGTGACTCTGGACTTCCAAATTTTCTTTGGCATTAAAATCAGCACAGAAGCTGTGCTCTGGGAGCTTCACTGTGCTGGTTTCTATGGCTGGAAGCCTGACATTGCCACATACAATCCCAAGCCCTGGATGGAGTTGTGGAAAGCATGCCACCGCTGTTCTCTGCAGCAGTGGAAATGAGGAGTCATGTTTCTTTATCCAGCAATCATCTGACGAGTCTGATGAATGTGTTTGGCGAATGCCAGGAGAACGTGCCTTAAGGTTTAGTTCCAGTCAAAGGAAATCTTAATTCTTTAGCGTAGCAAGATAAGATGGCCAATTCTAAGCTTCCGACTTTGTGGGTACAGTTTGGGGAAAACCCCTTTTCTGTTTCAGAGTGACTGTGACCAAGTGACACAGCAAGGTCCATAAAAGCATGGTTGGATGAGTTTGACGTGGAAGAACTTAAATGGCCCTCACAGAGTCCTGACCTTAACCCCATTGAACACCTCGGGGGGGCTGTGGCTCAGGAGGTAGAGCAGCTCATTTACTAATTGGAAGGTTGATGGTTTGCTGGCTGCACCATTCTGCTGGCCAGAGCATCCTTGGGCAAGATACTGAACCCAGACTCACTTCTGCTGTGTTCATTGGACTGTGAATGTTAGATAGTAAGCACTTTGACATAGAAAAAAAGTGCTTGTATGAATGTGTATGTGAATTGAAGAATAAAGTATGTTGAATGCTCAAGTAGAGTAGAAAAGAACTATACAAGAACCAGTCCTTTCAGTTTTGGATGAACTAGAACGAACAATGAATGCTTTGGGAGATTGAGATCCAGGCGCTCGTATCCAACATCAGTGTCTGACCTTACAAATGCTCTTCTGGATAAGTGGGCACACTCCAAAATATTGTGGAAAGCTTGATGGGATGCCATAAGAGCTACTGTAAGTGTAATGTGTAGAATAGTTTTGTCCATACAGTGTATTTATACCCTCACAGAGAATCATGTATAAGAAGATCACTTTTTACTTTGCACACATCTTTACAGCCTGCTTAGATATCTGAAAGGTGAAAAACAGCCTTCGATAAATGAGTATGACACGAGTACCAATCCAGAACCAGCCAAGCCAGCTGGTCGTCTCTTTTGGATAGACTGTGCTACAAAGAAACAGAGACTGCCTTTGGTGCACCAGTTTCAGAGTTAACGCTGTCCTCTGGAGCTGTCTGAACATGCAGGACGCCCTCCGTCTCTGTTGCTGTACTTTTTATTTTTGCTTTTTGCTCTGCTCTGCTGCAGTGACCCAGTTTCCCCCTCAGGGATCAATAAACATCATCTTCTCTCTTTATCAGCACCCGCAAATGCATGAATGTGTAGGAATTTGTCCCGATGACAGACGAGACGGAAAGCAAACATGGACAACATCGATCGGCTGTTTTTGTTCCTCTCTCTCTTCCTCCTATTTTATTTTTTACACTTTTTAATGACATTAGTGAAGCCCTCGGGGTCAGATTACTGCATGAAAATGTCATATTAATAACATTTTCATTGATTTCGACTCTCTTTAAGAACAGTGGGAGGCCCAGACAAGCACAGACACACATTAATTTACCAAAGAAGAGCAAAGATAAGAGTAATTTGTGTGTCACAACTTTATTTCCTCTTCTTTCCTCTCTGGTAATCGTCTGCGATGTCTCCAATTTATGAACCTTAACAGCGCGTGACTATCCGAGTGTTTATAGCACCACTACCAGCTACAGCAGTAAAAGTGTCTTACAGTGACTCTCTGCAGACACTTAGCTGTTAATATTTCTTGCAAAATAATCAGAATAAGAGCTGTTTTAATAAGTATAGGAGCAGCAGGGGCATCAGCTGCATTAGTAAGAGTGGTAAAAGCAGCAGTAAGAGAGGAAGTCCTTTTAATTTATAGACAAGTTAGAAGTTGTTTGACCACTTTGAGTAAGACTAGAAATGCACTGTGCAACTGTGGTCTTTCCCCACTCACAAAAAAAAAAAATACTAATTGGTACTATGCATAGAAATTCTGCAACATTTTTCACAAAGTCCATTTTTGTAGTGTGCAACACTGTCAGTGGAGGTTAAAGACTGGCCTCTGAAAGGTACAAACCACAAGCATTCAATGAAAAGGGGAAGCGCTCCAGTGACAAGCACACGCTAAGCAATTTGTTGTTCAGCTTGTTTCCCGATGACACTTTGACTAGAGGAGCTGGGTTATTATAACTCCGACCTTCCAGCTTCACCTCCTGAGCCTCAATCGACCCGTACAACTGAAGGTACAACTGGATACTCGGGTTTGTTGACCTGCTCCTGCCGTCATCCTGCTGCGAGATCGCCAATAATCAATAACCAACCACTGTCCCTGAGGAGGGCTGTGGAGAAGGGTTAAGTGTACTTGTTAATTAAACTGTAATTTAAAGTCAAACCAGATTAAAAAACAAACCACACTTCCTTCTGTTTTCTCTAACTCTGGATCAATGAAGACACTCTACACACATTCATTAATGTCAAAGAGGAAACAGTACGAGCCCAGGTCTGCAGGGATTGTTTAAATGGACAGGTGTTGACATGAATGGTATCAAGGCACATTGAATCTGGAATCTTGAACTAAAATAATTAATCTAACAATTCTGAGAACAGGAAATGAATGCATTCATAATAACAAGCTGAAAACCCCCCACAGTTACTTGAGAGCTAATGGCAAATCAATCTGACCATCTTTGCTCCCCAAGATCTTTATCCCGCAACACAACCTTATAATTTGCTTTACTTTCACAGGGTCAAACACTTTATTGCAAGGATTCTACAATAATACCGAGAAAACAGAGAAAAACCCAAACAATCACATCGGCCCCTTTGACCAAATGCTGTGGTGACAGTAGGAAAGAAAAACTCCCTTTTAACAGGAAGAACCCTCCAGCTGAACCAGGTGCAGGGAGGAACAGCCGTGACTAGTTGGAGGTGAAGGGAAGAAGATTGGGCCCCAACCTTAAAGCGTGGTGTAGTTATCAGCAAGCTTGGTGAGCTTATGAGCAAGCCCCACCAATAAATGAACACTAATAATAACTACAGATTAATAAAATACTAGAACTGATGGTGTGAACCACACAGTGGAGGAAATTTGTTATGTAATTCCATTAAAATGGCACCAACAGCACAGATGTAGTGGAGAGGTCCACTTCCACGATTTAATTAGTTCAGGTGAGCTAGCTGTCAATTAAGAGCCCCACCCTGTTCTTCAGTTTCCAAATGCAGGAGCTATGGAAGCACAGTTATTATGAAAGTGAAACCATCCACAGGGGCTAACACGGTTTTTGTAACCAAGCTCTAAACATAGACACAGCCTCAAGTGGAGGCTTGTTGCTTGGGCTCTAGGGCTGCAGCTATCGTTTATTTTAGCAATCGAGTAATCTATTGATTATTCCACCAATTAATCAAGTAATCAGATGAAAACTATTTTTTGTCTTATTACTGAGCAATAGTAAATATTCAAGAGAGAAAAAACTGGTCTTTCAAAATGAACTGCTTATTGGTTTCCATTTTAGAAATCGCAATTTTTAAACATTTAACTGCAACCAACATCTCAAAAAACAAAATAACTAAACCCTTTGACTGTATTTACGCACCATATTCAATTTTTATTTTTTTTAAAGAAAACATTTTCTTAAATGGAAAAATATATTAAAAAAATCTCAAGTACAGTCAAAGGTCAAATCAAATATAATAAGATAAATAAACAATCTGAACTAAGGCATAAAAATTTACCTTTACTGTCTATTTTTAAGGTTTTCTGACATTAATTGAATTTTATTTCAGTTTTATTTAGCGGCAAATCACAACAACAGTCACCTTAAGGCGACTTATATTGTAAGGTAGACCCTACAATAATACATACAGAAAAAACAACAACAATCATATTAGCAAGCACTTTGGCGAAAGTGGGAAGGTAAAACTCCCTTTTAATGGAAGGCAACTTTTTTGTGCTGCTGAAAAATGGTGTAGATGTTAATAATTAATAATAATTCGGTGTCCAACAGACAGTGTCCAATTTGATATTGTTTCACTTTCAATCTGAAAAATGTTATGAAAGCTTTGCAATACACCCTTCTTAGACTCAGCTCTGTTCACTTCCATGTAAAACAGGACAGCTGCTGTCAGCCTTCAGCAAGCTGTCTAATTAAACCAGTGTGACTAAGTTAACAGTTTTGTATATTTTAATAAAACTTCTGGAGGCTTACTGCTGATTTTTCGCTGCATAAAACAAACGGTGGTGGATGGAGCAGTAAAAAGTTTGCTTTTCTTCATGTTGGAGTTTGTTGATCAGGTGATTTAATGAAGGACTGAAAATGTAAAAGGTGAGTGCAGGAACAGCGCTGATGTTTTGGATGTTTTCCTTCACTCGGCCTGAAATTTGGGGCACTGTGGCCTTGATGTTGTTTAACTTTTTAATCATACGCTACTCCTAAATACATATCTATTGCAGGTCTGTTTTTAGTCTCAAATGTAGGTGAAACACTCTAGTTTACATAGTTTATTACATCAGGGTGCAACAGAGCCATGCGTTAAACTAAGCACTGAAGCAAAGAATTTGGGTCAAGAATTTATTTAATCAAATTACTTGATGAATAATTGCAGCCCTAACAAACTTCAATATGAGGAACCCGAGTCCCCCCCTCCTCCTGTCCCTTACTATTTTTCACACACATGACCATTCAGCTCAAAGTCCTGCCACTTTTCCATCTGCAGCCTCACAGAGCTGCCAGCACGACCGACATCACTCCACAGCCGACATGATGAGCGAGGAACCCTGTGGGGAGGAGGCCGGACGGACAGACGCCGGGTCATACAGATTCTGTCTGTCTGTTTGTTTGTGCTTCACTCTTTGTATTCATCTCACATTCAGATTCAACCACCAGAAAACAGGCTGAAAGGTTAAAGCGGTTCCCCCAAAAGCATCCAAACAAAAACATGTCAGCAAGTGTTAAAAATAAATCCTAATCATTAATGAGACTGAAATCGATATGATTACGCTGTAATGATGGACAGATGATGGAGGGCGGTAGGAGGTGGATGTGAAGTGTAAAATGAAAAATGGAGGCATGATGATCGGAAAAAAAGAAAAAAGATTAAACAGAAGGATCGATGGTGAAGAAATCTAGGACCAGAGGATGAGTGTAGGAGGAAGAAAGAATAAAGGAAACATGGATTAAAATGATGATCAGAGGGTGGATGAGGGGATGTTAAAAGACAGAAAAATAGCACAAGGAGGGGGAGAATTGAGAAGAGATTGAGGAACGTCTCAAAGAACAGGAGGATGAGGAAGAGTGGAGGAAAAGATGAAGGGAGGACTGAAAAACAGATTTAAAAGTAAAAAGAGAAAGAAGAAAAAGAAGCAGAGGGGATGTTCAGGTGTCTAAAGCTAAAAGATGTTGGGTTGGTAATGGATGGATAAAAAGAAAAAGAAGCGTGTGGAGAAGGAGACAGGATGGGAAGATGGGAAAGATGGAGTGATAGAGGGATTGGAGCAAGAAGAAAAAGATGGAGGGATAGGAAGGAAAACAGAGTGTGGATGGAAGGATGGATAAGAAAGAAGCGTGTGGATGGAAGGAAACAGAGGAGAGATCAGGAGAAGGAGGTGATGCAAGAGGCACAGAGAGAAAAGGAGGGATGGGTGGAGATATGATGGTGTGAAAGATGGAAAAGATGATAGAAGGAGGACAAGAAGGAGAAAGATGAAGCAGCGTTATAGAGGAGGGATGGATAACAATAACACGAAGAGGCGAAGAAAGTGTGGAGGAAGAATGGAAGGATGAAGGAGAAGGAAGAGGGTGATGAGGATGATGAAGGAAGTTTGTATTTTAGAGGTATATAGATTTTTTAAAAAAGGATGAAGGAAGATGAAGAGGATGGAGAGATGGCGGAAGAAGAAGATGATGATGATGGAGGGATGTGAAGGAGGAAGGAGGGAATTCCCTGTTGCGTGGATCAACAGCCAATCAGCTGCACACACACACACTTTCAGCTCACACAGTGTTACATAACATTACATGCAAACCTCTCAGTGTGTGTGTGTGTGTTTGAGGGGGGCATACCCCGCTTTTAATTCACACATAACATCGCGAGAAATCTGAATAGTTTACACACAAATCTCGTTTTTATCTGAGGAAAATAATCAGACAGTTCTTTACACAAAAACAAATTTAAAAACATCTGAATGAGGTAAAATGTAGATTTTTAACACTAACTCGCAGCTTTTAACGGAATAAACGTGATTTCATTAAAGACTAAACGTGTTTTTGTTGATATGAGTGGATTTATGTGCGTCCACAGGTTTGTTTGTTTTTTTCCGCAGAGAAATGTACAGACACATGAAGGGAAACAGGAAGCGGGTCTCTCGCTTCTTCTTACCTGGGTGGCTTTATGGAACTGCTTCTTCAACCCCGCGACAGACATCACTTCAGCGGCGGAGGCAGCAACCACAGCGAAACGGTGTGTGAAATATTTATGTGAAAGCTGCACGGACAGCACGGAGCCTGGGACGGGAGCGAGGTGGAGCCCGAAGAGACGGCGGTAAATCCTCCGGTTCGCTTTAAAGTCGTTACTGTCCGCTTATTGTGGAGGAAAATGTGGTGGAAACGCGAGCCGCTGATCGCCAAAGCCTAACCCAGCTGGATCTATTTTCAGTCAGAGAGAGAGAGAGGAGGAGAGGAGGAAGAGGAAGGGCAAAGATCCTCTAATGAGAAAATGGATCACACCAGCCTCTTCATGCTGGCACTAAAAACTCATTTCATATTTATGATCTTATTCTTTTGCCCTTTTGTCCACCAGTGATGTGATGTGTGATGTGCTTATAAACCAGGATGTCCAGCTCTCAGTTTATGGCTCATGGAAAACTTTCTCTATTCAATCACATGCTTGATGAGACCAAAACTAAAATCTGGACTTCAATGGGAAAACAAGCTTGTTTAGTCTCAACATAAAGTTCAGCCAGAGCCCAGCATACAGCTCATGTGTTTGATTTGGCAGATGTGCACAGATGTGTCAGTGTGACATCATGAAGCGGTTTAGCAGTGAAGCAGACTAACGGAGTTTTACGTTCATTAAATCCCCGCAGCTTCACAGGACCCAGAGGTGCCTCTCCGAAGTGAAACATTTACATAAGTTCACACTGTGGCGCAGCAGCTGCAGCTACAGTTACTACTGCATTATTCAGAGAGGATCACTGTAAGTCAGTATATCTGTTTCTCTACACCTAAGACAGGTGAGCTGTCACTCACAGTCACAGTTTGAATAAGAAATTATTTCTTACACATCGACTGACTTGATGTTTTTTTATTTTAACAGTTTTTTGTTTTGTTTTGTTTTGGGTTTTTTTTTTTTTTAGCATTCACAGTAGTGGTTATTATTAATATTGTGTGGATCTTAAATATTGTGACCTCTCTAGTCACTTAAATTTTGTGGTATTTATGTGAAACCTTCAACTTTTAGAGCTTTTTCTGGGCACACCAAACCTCCAAGAAGATATGGGGGTGCTTCTCAAGATCTCCCACAAGAACATCAGGAATAATTAAAATCATCAAAATCGGAATATTTTATTAATCCTTAAAGAAATTAT
>NW_005187770.1:56339-62245 GCF_000239375.1 Pundamilia nyererei | reverse complement strand
TGGTGGTATATAGAGGGAAGTCTTTGGAATGGGGGTGGAACTGTGTTATTGGTGCTTGTGTGAGTTCAGGGTGGTTATGGCTTTTGGGAAGAAACTGTTCCTGAGTTTGTCAGTCTTTGTGCTGATGCACCTGTAGCACTTCCCTGAGGGAAACAGGTTGAACAACGCAGCATTAACACATCCATGTAAACATGTAAACATGTAAGATGTAACTTCCAAAATTTAGCACACATACAGCTAATATAAAGCCACAGTCCATCAGAGAGTTACATTAAGCCATAAAATATATAAAATACTTTCAGATATAAAAGAGAAAAATAAAAAATATAATACATCAGACTAAAATGATCACAGTGTTGGTTTGTTTGAGGTGTGCTTTCAAAATTCCGGTATGTACCTGCCTGTGGTGACCGCACAGTTTGTCTAAATGAGACACTCATGGTGCCCTCTAGTGGTGGCCGTGGCATATACATTACAGCCAGCCCATCAGTTAATAATTTCATTTAAAGCTCAAAAGATTCAGTTTTTCCAAAATGTTACACTGATGTCTAAGTTTTTCTTGAAAAGTGATTCACTTGAAGAAAGTGTTGTTCCACCAGCAATGGTAAATAAAAAAAACAAAACAAAACCAAAAAAACCCCCCCAACAGGTTCACTTAAAATTATACAAAACTAATGTTACATTAATGGATACTATTTTAACACCTTTTAATGTGCAGTGTGAAACTAACTGAACAGGATCACATTAAAGTGAATCCCCTCGACTGACCATTCTTTAATTATCTCAAATTTAGTCCCCAGTTTTTAATAAAAACAGCAGCAAACCTATATAAACAGCAGTGAGAGAATCTGAGCATTTGTTTATATGTAAGAATAAAATGTGTGTAATTAAAATGTTCTATACTAAATATATGTCTACATACACTCACCAGCCACTTTATTCCTTAAAGATTTTGGTCTGCATGGCACCAACAACCATGACATGTTCAAAGTCACTTACATCACCTTTTGTCTCCATTCTGATACTCAGTTTGAACTTCAGCAGGTCATCTTGATCAATCTTTACATCCCCAAATGCACCGAGTTGCTGTCATGTGATTATCTGAATAGATATTTGCTCTATTGCGGGTTTAACACGTGTACCTAATGAAGTGGCTACTTCCTGCATATGTGTTTTCCAGTAATCATAGTTTTTCCCCCTCTGCTTTTCACTGTGCACACTGAATTTACAGCTATAAAACAATTTCATCTTCAAATCTTGACTTCTGTGGGACATAAGATGCATAGAACAAATACGGTTCTAAAAACAGCGCTTTGCTGCTTTAAAGCCGTTCCCCTCCTTTATTTGTTCTGACAGCGAGCTCTCTGAATCCACACACAATTTTAGTTCTTCTTCTGTTGTAAATGAAGGAAAAATGAGCTGATGAAACAAGCTCCGTCATTATAAACTTCCTGCTGACGTTTCCATGTGAAGCCGTCTTAGCCGTTCCTCCGATTTGAAACAAAATAAAGCTCCGATATTTTTCTCTACATGCCTCTACACTAGTTTATCTCATAACTTTGAATCCCCCCGAAGATACTGACAATGAAGCACATACATAATAATTCAACCTTTCAACTCTGATCTTATTTAGTTTTATTAATGTACTGAAATCTAATTTCTGTCATGAAGAAAGTCTTTAATCAAATATCAGAAACATTTCATATATGGAGTTAAACACGAATCATTGCTTCAGCTTCACAGCTTCAATTCACTGACAGGAAACAACATTAGAAATATAATCATCCTCAAGTCATCTGCTCCACTAACACTGTACTTTCAACAACAGCACATTGGCTTTATTGTTAAGTGTTAATATATGGAAACATATTGTGAGTGAAAGTGTGTGTGAAGGTGTGTATGTGTGTGTTAGTATCAGGATCAGAGAACGACAGCTGTCCTCTGTTCACTCTGATCCTCTGGAGCAGTGAGAGGAGCTGATGGTGAGAGTGCATAGTATTTACTTTCATAGAACCTTATTCTCGATAATCCAGACAGTATGATTCCCTTCCTCTGCACAGACTCTGCAAACACACCCAGTCCCCACCGTATACTGTCTCCAACCTCGACATCCCAGCTGTGATTCCCTGAGTTAAAGCCTTCAGAGCCCACGACAGAGCAGGAATCATTAAACCTCTCTGGATTATCAGGAAGCTGTTGTCTTTCTCCTCCTATCACACTGGTCAGATTTTCAGACATGATGAGGTTTGGATGAGCGGTGTTTGGGATCCAGAATGAGAGGAGTGTAGGAGACCATGTCCTTCATATTGTTCCAGATGTTGAAGGTCAGGTTGCCCAGGTGTTTGGCCTGGTCTATCAGAGCTCCTGAGGGCAGCTGTGGATCATCCAGCAGGGGGCAGTGTTGTACTCTTTCCAATGCATTCTTGTAGTTGTGCAGAAATGAGACGTCTTCAGCTCTCAGCTCCTCCTCTGTGGCTCTGACTGTGTCTGAAAGAGTTGCTATCTCTCTGCTCAGAGTCTCCATCTTCTCCATCATCATCCCACTCTTCTGCTCCTCTTCCTCCCTCAGTTCAGCCAGCCTGGGCTCCTCTTCCTCTGCTAGAAACTGGTGAAGCACCGTAAACTGCTCCTTAATCTGCCTCTCTGTGTGTCGGGCCTGGACCTTAATGTGTTCTGCTGTTTGATCAAACTTCACTTGGACTTCTTCACAAACCTTCAACTTCTTCTTTAATATCTCCGAAATTTCCTGAAGTTCCTTCTTGTGTTGTTGTGCAGCTTCATCAATGGGTCTGAAACTGTGGTTGGTGTGTTTTTCTGAGTCTCTGCAAATGACACACACTGGTTGCTGATGATCCAGACAGAATAGTTTGAGTTTCTCCGAGTGCAGACTGCAGAGAGCCTCTGAAGCTCTCTGATCTCGCTCCTGTAAGAATGACTCACACGGGTTCTTTAAAGCCAGGTTTAAAGGTGGCTGATACTTCCTTTGAGGCGTGTTTTTGCTCAAACTCACATTCAGTGTGTGGAGCGTCAGCAGCTTGAAGCAGCAGTGTTGGGGTTTTTCCACTTTTCTCTCCTGTAGCTTGACTCATTCAGGCCATCTTGCATTCCAATACTCAGACGTCAAACTATCATTGTGATGGATTGATTAGTAGTCAAAATATAGGACAAAGTGGTCACAAGTGAATCTATTCATTTGAAATATGGGATTAGATAAAGGTTAAAAAAGGTTGCTTTAAAACTGATGTAATGCAGAAGAGAGTGATAAAACTAAAAGAGTTAACCGTGGTCAGAAGGAGAACAGTACCAAAGAAACACCCCGGCTGTTCTGTCATTACCATCGAGCAGAGACCTCAAAATATCTGGCCAGATTGGTGAGATGGGCCAAAACCAGCGGTTAGCATCACAATGCCAGTGTCATGTCCCTGGATGGAGCATCAGCAAGAAAATGCATTGGCTAACAGCAAATTGGAACTGAATATTCCACCCATTACTATTAATGTGATATAAGTAAAAAGTTTAAGATTGCAGGGTGAAACTAACCAGACAAGACAAAGATTGACCTTTAAACAGAAGAGGGTTAATCCCACAGGAGAGGCAGTAACTGTCCCAGCAGCATTACTCCCAGTGTGGTGATCCTTGGAAACTGGAAAGACTCAGTGGGTGTGTGTCTGTCAAAGTGAACACTGGCCAAAACACAGAAAGCAATACAAAAACCATTCTCAGCCTCAGGTAAACCAGCACACTCACCACAGTCACTCCTGTCTTGTTGCTCTTGTAAGGAAATGTTGTATTGAACAGAGCTGGGATTAGTGAAGACTATTAGGCTGTTGTGTGCCTCCCACCCCCACCAGCTGTGAACCTTCCTCACAGTTTCCCCAGTTTGTACTCAGGGGCTGGTGCGAAGCTCCTCGGCTGGTTGCAGTGTTGGCAATGTAGTGACTGAGCGACAGTTTCCTGCAGGTAGGGCGAAGTCTGAACAGCTCTGCTCCCTCTCACCAATACGCGCACACACACTTTCTGTCTAGTAACACCAGATGTGTGTGTGTGTGTGTGTTTGTGTGTGTGTAAGGAAAACACACACAAAAGGCCACATTAATTGTTGACATGGTTTTATGACAGTGTTATCACCAGGTAGGAAAAAGAGTCAGCTGGACTTTTATCCCCCCACCCCCTAAAACGTGCACGCACGTGCACATGCGCACACACGCACACCCACAGGCACTGTGTAAAAAGTCATGCATGGATAATTTATAGGTATGTAGTAACATTGTATAAAATGTTAAAGAGCTTAAAATCATCTTTTACAAGCATGATTAAAGATAAGATTAGTCTGAAAGACTAAAAACATGAAATGTACCCAAAATGTAAATATTAGTCAAGAAAAAGCTGAGAGATGATGCATCTACACCTGGAGATGAATAAAAGTAACAAATTCAGTGTGTTACAGGTTAGCAGATTTGACAAAACCTATCATAATTTACCTTCTTAAAACAATCATAAAATAATTTAGTAGCTATTTTGATGCACTTTGTCAAATTAGCAACACTTATAAAAAGTGAAAATGTATTATATTGTGCATTTGAAATCATGGTACATATAATACTGTAATTTTTTTTGACCATTCCATTTTTCCTTCTGTTTTTTTCCCTTTAATTATACAAATAACAAAGTAATTAACACGTAATACGATTAATTTAAGAGGCAGACCACAGAGTAGAGAACTGTCGTGATCTAAACGAGATGTGCCAAGAACAATGACAACTATGGAGGTTAGATTACACTGAGTTAAATGTGTTTTTCCAAATATTTACTTAAAGTTTCTGTGTGTTTTGGATCTCTGTATCAAACATTTACAACTCATGCAAATGAATTATTTTTCATATTTTAATACACAAAAGAACGATTAGTTTTATTCTCAAAACTGTCCTTTGATTGTCTTAAAATATACAACAAGTGAGAACAGATAATTAACTCAACAGTAATATCAGCTTCATTTGACTTGACATGTTTTTTTACTCCTGTCTTAATGAAATGGCGAACCCTACTGTTGGTACAGTTTATAGCCAAGTAAAAAAGCATGGGATTAATCATTAGTTAATTATTAAAAAATGTTAAATTCACTAACTTGCTTTTGTTTAACAATAAAAAAGTCTAACAAATGAAAATACACATCTTTGTCCTTTCTTATCTGTATTTCTTATTGGCGTTCGCACACTGACAGCTGGAGCTGTTGGAATATTGAGAGAAATATGAAAGTACTGACTTACAATTGTAAATACTTTGATTAAATATTTACTATTTGCTGTTCCATCCTACATCCACTTGAGATGTGTGTGTGGCACATCTTTTAAAAGATCTTTATTGGCCGAATATGAATTTGACCCCTTTGTAACATCTCTGATTGACTGACTTATTTTAAACGTTGCTGTTATTAAAACAGTTTCCCAATGAACATACCTGGTGAGGCTGCATAAGTAAGAAAGAAAATGAGTAAAACCGCTGAAGTCTTCATTGTGCAATCAATTTGTGAAATCATGGAGCTGACAAATGGTTAAAGACTAGATTCAGTGCTGTGTGTGCCTATGTTCTCTTTTGGTTATGAAAACTAGTGTCTCTCTTTCACAATGTTCCATACTTTCTTCCTCCTTTATAGTGTGTCTGTGGAAACAGAATTCAATGGTGTGGATTTTTTTTTTTAGCAACCTCTTTTTCCTAATTTTTTTAATAGCAGAATGGAAAATAAATCCATTTATCAAATTATATGTGCAAACATAAATGAAAGTGCAGTACAGGAAGTCCTTCATTAGTCTGTGAGTGTGTGTATGAATGGATGAACAAATCATGAAAAATTAGGTTTCAATTTTTGTTCATGACAGTGCAGATTTCTGACATTTTGTGTAATTTAA
>NW_005187770.1:52515-55171 GCF_000239375.1 Pundamilia nyererei | reverse complement strand
TCACACTAAAGTAATAAAAAAGGGCACACACAAAGTAAAATGGATAAAAACTAAATGAATTAAGAAAAGTACAAAATAAATTCACAGGTGAAACGTAAACACAGAAAACAACATTTACAGCATGAAGGCTTGGTGTCTATATTTTCCCGTATAAATCACAGCAATCCTCCTGCTTCTTAACATTGTACACAACATTATTCTGTTTATGCCGAGGGACCTGATTCTGGGGGTGGACCAATTTTTGGCGCTGTGTGTTTCTGGGGTTTGAAAGCCTGGTTTGAGTGTTTATTTGAGATGATTTGGAACCAACAATTTACACCTCCAAGATGCTGTCCAAAAATCTGTGTTAAATTATAACGGAACAAACTTTCTGAGGAGCCAAACATCCCCAAATGTAACATAAATATAAAATGTACAACTGCACCACCTGCTGTTTAGTTGTTCAGCTCTAGCCAGCAAAGGGAGCCAAAAGTAAAGTTGTTTTGAATATGAATGTAGTTTTGCAATCAAAATGCAGCATTAATGTAAAATGCAACATCAAAAATATAATAACTGATTACAGTGGAGGAATATTTCAATACAAGACATGGAAAAAAATAAGGACAGAAATAGAAACACATGAGGGTGACAAGGATATGTTTACACTCAACAGACCCGAAAGCTTGCTGAGGTTTTGCTTGGCCAAGTATCTGCTGCTGCTCTCATATTTGAATGTGTGACATGATTGCGGTTCATGGAGTATTTCACGGAAAATGTCATGAAAATTCAAGGAAACTCTCTTCAAGAGTGATTGTTCAAAAGTGCTGTATGCATGTGTGGATCTGTGTGAATGTTGCTTGTAGTAACCACACAGCAGTGTCCACTAATTGTAGAAAACCACAACATAAATGCCACTTAGTTTCATTAACTTCTTAAACATTTGTAGGTGAAACATAAGAAGAAATGGCAGTTCTTCAACTTTTGAGGTCTTTTCTTTGACAGAAATAGAAATGATGTTGGATTAGAACATGCAAGAATAAACATGTGTAGCACAACAGATGTAAAAGAAAGATTCAATAAAAACAGTATGATGGAAAAATCTTCAATATCTAAAAGAGCAAAGAGCAAACTCTTTTACTCAGTATCTTCCATTATGACAACCACAAACTCAAAGCACGCCAGACAACAGCGCAAACAAGAGCAAAGTATGTCGCAAAATGTTGTGATTTCGCTGTCTGTTGCACCTATAAAAACACACACAAACACAGTGTCAGTGACCTCAAACAGAATTTACGAGTGACTGTGCGAGCATATGCACTTGTTATTTTGGATAAAGGGAAAGCTTAAACACAATCATTTATAGCACAGTAAACATGAAAGATATAGCAGAAAGAGTAAAAACATCAAATTAAGCCAAAAGATGAATATTAGTTTAAAACAAACTCAGAGATAATGATACATTTTCTTTTGAATGCATTGCAATAAAAGTAGCACAAGTTGACAATTTTTAAAAAATAATTTACCTGCTTATAATAATCATAAAAAAATTAAGTGTCTCTTTGATGTATATTCCCTCTTTTCCCTTTTTTTTTTTTTTTTTGGTTTTTTTAATACGTATGGAAGCCCGTTCCTGCCACTAAAAAAAAGAAAAAAAAAAGGATCCATAACTTGAAATTTCAAGTTATTTTCTCGAAGTTTCGACTTATTAACCCGAAATTTTGAGAAAATAACTTGAAATTTCGAGTTATGGATCCTGTCTTTTTTTAGTGGCCGAAATGGGCTTCCATAAATAACAACGTAGTTGATATGTACACAAGATGAGCTATAATAAAAAACAAACAAACTCCCAAATGCAAAAAATAAACTTACCACACTTCCGGGCTATTACATAAAAGGCTATTACAACTGTTGCAATAACAGCGGAAATGCCAATTGCAATGGCAGCGATGATGCCATCATTAAGCTGTATGCCAGGTTTAGGACCTAAAATATACACAAGAACGGGTTCAAAAAACAAACAAAAAAACAAACCCAACTTTTTACTTAGGTCTTACTTAGGTTACTTAATGAAATTAATGCACTCAGATAAAAAAAAAAACATGCCCAAAATGCTGACTTTAGTAATCTTATTACAAATAAATTTGTATATTATTTCTGTTTTTGTTTTTTTTGTAACAGAAGTACAATGTCAAACATTATATTTCATTGTGTCAGATCAAATTAAACACAAACTTTCCGGTCAGTTTCTGTTTAAATGTTCAATTCAATGTATACTGAGCATATTTTAAACCGAGTTTCACAGCAAACTTTGTATAATGCAGGTCTATGTGCCCTTTTGTGAAATGGATATTTCATTTCAAGACATTATACAATATATACAACATTATATAATAGTCATTTTTTAAAAGTAAAGAAATCCCAAACTTTAAAAACTGTTAATTGATTTTTGTCTAAAGATAAAGAACAAAATCATTTTCAAGTAAATTAATTTGACAGATTTGACATTTTTTCTCACGTGCACTTGTTTGTGTCAGAGTAGTTTCCATCAGAGCTGTTGGAATATTGTGACAAAGGTTAGGATGGTCTTAATCACATTTGGGTCAAATATTCTTCATTTGCTGTTGTTGAACAACATTTAGTGTAACATTCACCTAATTATCTGATTTGGCTGGACTAG
>NW_005187770.1:48984-50946 GCF_000239375.1 Pundamilia nyererei | reverse complement strand
GCATGAGAATGAAAGACATTGGCTGAACACTTCGTTGTTTTTAAAAACTTAGTTTCACTTCAGTTCTTTGCATGTTAGAACTTCGTTCTTCTCCATGGCTGGCTGACAGACCAACAACAGCATAAGTTTATCACAGACCAGCTGGACCACATATTGTTTTACATCAGCGCTCTCTGCAGGTGGACTACAGGCTATCCCTGATGAACCCTGATTGGACTGCTGCCCCTGTGACTTTGGTACAGATAAGTGGCAAAACATGGATGGATGTTATCAGAATGTTATTTTAAGTCTATTCATTTAAAAAAAAGTGGATGTTACATTTAATTGCTTTCTTTTGTCTAACAACACAAAATACAATAAAAATGAAAAGATAGATTTTCATCATTGACATTTCCTTACTTGTATTTCTTGTTGTTGCTGGAGTGCTGACAGCTGGAGCTGTTGGAATATTTTGAGAAATATGAAAGTGTTGATCCACAGCCCTAAATGTTTTGATTAAATATCCACTATATTTGCGGTTACAGACCTACATCCATTTAAACATTAACTTTAACTTTGAAAAAGGGATTTGTGTCAAAGGCTTTCTATTCAAGAAATATTGCATGTGCACATTTGGCACATATTTTAAAGATCTATAATCGATGAATATGAATTAAATATATTGGAAATGCAATACACTAGAATTAACCTACATCATTCAGATATTTGAAGTGTTGCAGCTGTCATAATTGTTGGCTAGTAAACATACATACCTGCTGAGGCTGCATAAGTGAGAAGCAAAAGCAATAATCCCACTGAAGACGTCATTGTGCTGAGTAAAATCAGGATACTCACAAATGTTTAAATGCTAGATTCAGTGAAGTTTTAAATGAGCTGCTGTCTGGGTTATGAACTGTAAATGAAAGTAGACATGTTTATTTTCTCTTTTACTTGTCCAACTGTTGCATAGCTTTCATAATGCTTTGTATCTTGTTCCTCATTTTATATCTGTATCTGTGGAAAATAGGTGCATTTATTACATCGAATATGCAAACATATATGAAAATGCAACAAGCCCTTTATGAATTTGTAAGTGCCTGTGAATGGATGATGGCAGCTTATTGAGTCAAAGTGCTTCCAGTTCTCACTAGATTGACTTCCTGACACACACCCAAAGGGATTTGTGTCTCCTCATGGAAATCAACCATTCACTTGTTAGGCAAATGTGTAATGTCCTAAACTACAGAGTTGTGATTTATTTAAAAATCTGTAACTGTAACATAACAAAAATGATAAAGGTTAAGCTTTATTCAGCAGTGTTGTTGTGGATTATTAATATAACATTATTAAAAATAAATCTTCTCCCAATCAAAACAGGCTTGTTTAACCTTGTCTACTGTATAAAATATGCAATGTACAGTATTGTGTGAGAAGAACTACAGTGAGTGAGGTAAAAATCAGAGGTGAAACTGAAAGATAAAAAAAAAAACAAAGGTCAGGAAATTACAAAATGAGAAGTGGTGACACAGATGCTTTCATTTGTTAAATGTCTTGATGTCTGTACTTTGATTCTTCCAGATAAAAAAATCTAACCATGGCAGCATTTCTTCAGTCCTTCCCATTGTTGTGTTTCGTTTTATATTCAGTTACATTTGATCAAATTACACTTATTAAGTTCTTGAAGAAGTAAACAGTATTTTATTATGAGGAAGGAGCTTTTGCAATCCATGCTGCTTACAGGAATCTGTTTGCCACAGAACACACAGATTGCCACACGGTTTTTTGAAGATAGATTGCACAAAGAAAACCTCAGCAATCATATGACCATATGAAAACTTTCTGTTTGATGGGAAGAAACTTCCAGCAGAACCAGGTTCAGGGAGGGGCGGCCATCTGCTGGAACCAGCTGGGGTGTGGGGACAAAGACATGATGTGGAAGAGAGCCAGAAATTAATAATAACTAATGGTGAAATGCAGAGAGGT
>NW_005187770.1:41636-48304 GCF_000239375.1 Pundamilia nyererei | reverse complement strand
ATCACAGAGTTAGAGAGCTGACTTATTCAATCTATCAAAGTGACATGTTTCTGACACATCACAGGATATGTTTTTATTTAATGATACAGTTACAATAATTAGAATTTATGTAATGTAAAAAGATCAATAGTGTAAAAAATATATCTTGCATTTTATGTGTGGATATGAAATGGGATCAGAAGAAATCCACAGAGCTAAGTAGCACCAGCTTTTTCATTGTTCTTTTCCACCGATTTCAGTACCTGCTGTTTCCAAATCTTTTTGTCTATACCTGCTTTTATTCATTTTCCATAGTGTCCTTACTTTAACTGAAATCAGTTGGTAACAATTTTTGTAAATACTGTAAAACAGAATTCAGAGTTTGAATTAATTCAAACCCTGGTACATGACACAGCATTTAAGAAGAACAGCACAAACTGCTAAAGCAGGGGTGTCAAACTCCAGGCCTAACAAACCTGGGCCTCAAACCAGAGCTGACCACTTGAGGGAGCCACACATCACACTGTTCTGCTGCCTGTTGCTCAGCATAAAAGAGACACTGTCTGACTGCTGCCAGTAGACAGTTGAAGATAGTTGTTTTCAAGATAAGTCAATTGCATTGATTGTATGAGCACATCTGCAGAAGGCTCAGTAGAAAAACGTGGCACATTATAAATGATAGAGGAGAGTGATGCAGAATGAGTCTTAAAATCTAGAAATCATTTGGCATCAGTTATCATTTAAGTGTTCCCTCAGTTCAAAGTCAGAGGAATTGTTAAATAGATTTTTTGTAGATGATAAATAAGACTGTCCCCCCTGGTAATACACAGATAAACTCCATATTCAGGGACAGCTGGTATGGGCTCCTGATAATAAAAGAAAAAAAGTTTTTTCACACCAAAGTCATAAAAAGTCAACACAATACAAGATGGATTTTAAAATAAAATCAAAAAGAGAAATTAAGTTTGGAGGTAAAATCCAAATACAGAAAACAACATTCGCAAAATGAAGGTTTTGTGTCTATATTCTCTGATATACTCAGATTGTTCTATTCAGTCTTTGTGAAATGTTTCTTTGGTTTCTATTTTTAGTTTAAAAAATATATAGTTTGTATCTCTGTCAACATTAAAGACAGTGAAGATATGTCTGGCCTCAACTGGGAAAATATTCAACAAGTGGAAGAAATACTTCTCAGTCTTTTGGACATCCTTTCCCCAGAAGCAGTCAGTCTGACTTCTCACCCATTAATGGGTCTGTGAGTAATATTTTGACCCCCCTTGGTCATGACATCTTGATACTTTTTAAAGACATTCCCGCCAGCCCGGTCACTACCCACAGCTTATGTATAATACATAGAGTTCTCCAGCCTGCAGTGCTCGGTTCCCATCTGGTGTATGGCCCATGCTCATGCAGGTTTACAGGGCCAGCAAGACCTGGTGGTGGCTAATAAGTAGCTCTGTAAGCTACAGTAATGCTTGCTGGCCTCTAAAGTGAGGCTGGCCTGTTTTCACGTCTTGAGTTTCACTCTTGGACTCCCGCAGTATACATAAGCATCCATTCACACTGAGCCTCCACTGGGTTCAGACGAAGGAGTTGATGCTGATCCTGGTGGGCACTCTCTGGGCCCACATATCTTGGTTTTCAGCAATCCTTCAACTTCTGGACAGGATATAGGAGCTTCTGGTTTGAACCTCCTGTCCCAGGCAAGAGGATTGCTGTTCCACCCCTGCCCTGCAAGGCTCCGGCAGGCGGCAGAGGTTCCCCTCCACTCTGGAGTGCAGGCCCACTTGATCCGCAGGGTGGCCACTTTATGTGTCTTGTTGAGGGGCGCCTCTCTCTCTGCCATTTGTGCAGAGGCAACGTGGTCATCCAATTCGGCCTTTACTAGGTTCTACCACCTGAATGTGGCAGCCTGCCCCATTATTGGGGAGTGGGTGATGGGCACCCCTCAGTGGCAGCCTTCATCTCCCCAGTGGCCTGCTCTGTTGTGGTCTTCGCATCTGCAAGACTTGCTCTGGCCAGCTTTGTGTCTTGCAGACTGATGCCACTTGTTTGTGTCCGAGCAGTTTCCATCAGAGCTACTGGAATATATAACAAATGTTAGAATTGTCTTAATCACATTCGGGTCAAATATTCTTAATTTGCTGTGGATGAACATCTTTTAGTATAACAGTCACTTAATTATCTGTTGATGAACTGTGTTTTCCCCTCTAAACATTACATTACAAGCATTACATTTTTATTAATACACATTAATTAAAAATAATTACAAAATAAGTTTAATGTGGTTTCCCAACATGTAAACTTTCTGTGGGTTATGGATTGCTGTCAACTTGTTTAAATGAATTCTGTTTAATCTCAGTTTAATCTCAGACATCGCACCTAAAGTATAATTAGATCTATTACAAAAAAGGACTTATCATATTCTCACAACTGCTCTTTGATTTCTAAAAAAGGAAAATACAGTGAAGAAAAACAGGCATTTACAAGTAAGAGTGAATTCAGCTTCATTTGACTACGTGTGAAGGCGACTTGTTTCTTACTTGTATTAGTTGGTGTAGAGAAAATACCCAGCACAGGAACAAAGTGCTGTACAGAAAAATAAGTTAAAAACAATAGAATAACAGAAAACAGCAAAAATAAATAAATAAATAAAACACATAATGCATAAAATTAAAACAGCCCTAACAGCCAACTAAGAACAACTAAAATAAAAATAAAAACCAACATCTCACGTGGTGTCAAAGGCCAGGGTAAAGAGGTGGGTTCTCAAGAGTGACTTAAAAGCAGGTAAAGAAGTGGCCTCCTCTAAGTTTACGCCCAGTCCTGGGTACATTCAGGAGCAGCTGATCAGCTGACCTGAGAGAGCGGGTGGGTGTATAAGGCTGTAGCAGCTCAGAGAGATAAGATGGGGCTAGGCCATGGAGAGCTTTGAAAGCAAATAAAAGAATGGTGTCAAACATGTCACCTGGGTTAACATGGTCCACATCAGGTTTTGAGGAACCAGGGAACCATGATGAGAAGTGGGCTACTGGAACAAGAGATGAGAGCAGGCCACTGTTGTATGCTACTACACAAATAACCACAGCAGAAGAGGTTACACAAATAGTATGTGGAATGGAATCTTGGAACTAGTAGCTTAGTGTTCCAGCATTTTTAAGAAGGAAATGCTCGTATGCCTAGAGATTGACGAGGTACAACAAAGCAGGTCAGGTTGGAGATATCATCATCACCCTTACCCAAGATTGTATTATGGAAGAAGAAGGAGTGTTGAGTGCGAGAGGAACTGACCTGAAAGAAACAGGAACAGACTGAAAGATAGGATCATACCGAAGGCTTGAAATCTGGTCTCTCCACAGCCACTTACTGAGATTATGTGAAGTATCCTGTGAAGGTCTACTAGATGTTGAGAATCTTAGCTACAAAAACAGAGACTCGAGGCCATGATCAAGGTAACACGGAGGAAAGTTAACCAACTAGTGGAGTTGCAAGAAGGTTTGATGAAAAAGGTGCCCAAGAGGTATACTGTCCATACCTGAGGCCTTGGAAACTGCCAAGCTAAGATTCACAACCTTGCCCAGGGAACAAAATGAGAACAGCACCGTGACTAGTGGGTCTAAGAGCAGACATCCCTCAACAAGATCCAGTAACCATCACAGTGGCATCCAGGAAAAGGTCTCTAGTATGAAGAGTTTTCAGCACCAGGCCCTAATATGATTCATGCCTACTGGCTGTAGGAGCTGACTGCACTCTAATGTTGTGGTGAACAAAACTAGAGGCCAACTTCAAGCCTGTAGCAAAAGTCACCATCAAGTTACCTACCAAGGAGATGCTCTGTCCCCACTGCTGCTCTGCATAGGCCTGATCACCCTCAGTGACATCATTGTCAAGACTGACTAAGGGAATAGATCACACTGCCAGAAGGCAACATTGCAGACAGAGACGACAGTTACAAGGACCTGGGAATCCCACAGGCAAATAAGAACCACAAAAAGGGCACTAGCAAAGCTGCACCCACTTGCAGAGAGTAAGGCAAGTCCTGAGGAGAAGAACAAGATCCGGGCAATCAACACCTACGCTCTGCTGGTAATCAGATAATAAACTGACCAAAGTAGGAGACAGGAGCGTCCTTGTCTGTCAGTGCGCCCCAGGGTGGCTGTGGCTACAATGTAGCTTGCCATCACCAGTGTGTGAATGTGTGTGTTAATGGGTGGATGACTGACTGTGTAAAGCGCTTTGGGATCCTTAGGGACTAGTAAAGCACTATATAAATACAGGCTATTTACCATTTACCAATTTGTCTTGATGTCAGTCGCTTCTGAACTATGCATGGAGGACCCCAAGTTCAGCACCTTGAGGCTGTACACTAAGCGGAAGGAAGCAGGCCAGAGTAAGTGTCTGAACCATGGTCTAGAGTGAGACAACGAATATTCCATTGGTACATCAGGAAGACACCCACAACTGACTGTGTGCTTAGGGAATACCACAGGCAGCAGAAATCCAAGAAAGAAGAGGAGCACGAGGAGGAGCCATCATGGGAGCACCACTGGCAGTTAGAGGAAGTGCCCAGAAATCCTACAAGTGGCTGGACAAAGCTGGACTGAAAGAGCACAGATGCGCACTAATCATGGCAGCACAGGAAAAAGCTCTAAGTACAAGATCCATACATCTTTTTATAGACATCACTAATAGTGTTACAGTGTTTTCTGACTTACATGTTATTTGAAATATTTGAAATTGAAAAATGAGACGAGCCAATCCAGAAGGGGTCAAGATACAACGGTTATCTATTAAGACTGTAAGGAGTCTTCAGTAGAGTGTACCAGCAGCAAATCACCTTTGGGAAATAGATGGAAATCAGCATTGAGCGCATGTGGAGGGATGTGTATAAAAACGTCCTTGAACCTTTCTACACAATCTTCACCCAGCTGGAGATTCAAGGACTGCTCAACCCTGGTGAAGAAATTCACTTGTTTGCATTGCACAGATGCTTTTTGCATCACATTCAACATCATCTTCAGTCATTCCAGGAAGCATGGAATCAGCATGGACTCAGAACAGCAAACAACCATTAACCCCTGCACCTCTGGTTGCTGCACAGAAAGAAGGGACAAGATTTGTCACAGGTACATGACTATTTGATTCATATTTGTTTTTGTATGTAAAACTCTGCTATCTGTAGTGGAGATGCGTTTATTTCTACTGTACAAGTTGGTGTACCAAATGTTTCTCCTGTAAGTGGAAATGTCTCCCAAGCCATTCTCTCCTTTTATCCCATCTACCAGGTATAGATGACAATACTTTAAACAAAGTTAAATTTGTTATACCTGAAGAACCAATCCTGACCTAGAATGGGTAAATGAATAATTAGTTGGTAGCCAGTGCCTAAGCAACTCACATAGGCCCTGACAGACTCAATAAGTTCATCTAGGAACAGCTGCAGGAAACTCCTCCTCAGTTTAGATTTAAGACATGTGCATGCTCTTTCAGCTAACTTGAAGCACCAAGTGCACCAAGTCAATTCTAGAAAAAATTGAGGTCCTGGCAAGATAGGTTGATGTGAGGAATAGGGTAACGATCATTCTCCGTGATATTTAAACAGTGAAAATCTCTGCCATCCAATTTGAGCATTGTGTGTAGTGGAGAAGGCCAGGCACTATTCGAGTGCCTTACAACGCCAAGGCGCTCCATGGCTGCACACTTCTCCCAAGCGATGGAGAGTTTTGCGGGGTCGAGGAGGCGCACCCGCATGAACACTTTGGGCCTGACCGCAGGCACATAATGTTCAAACTCATGCTTTGCTGACCTATTAGAGAAGGGACAGACAGTGATGGGAACTCCAAAAGCAAACGCTGAAAAGCATCACCGGAAGTCACTACATTAGCCCATACCAGGACCTCGGCGGCCCGAGTAAAACAGGGTATTGAAGAAAGTTTTTGAAGAAGTTAGCAACATCGACTAGGAGTCCATGGGCACAAAGAAAATCAGCACCTAATATAGCAACAGAGCTAGCAGCAACAACAAAATTTCCCTGGTTGTGATTGTGTTACGACCCCATCTGCTAGGCGACAGGAGGGGAGTAACATGAACAAGCCCCCACAAGAAAACTGAGTAAAATAAAAGTTTTTATTGCATGCTTTAAACAGAAAACTGACAGGGCTGTTCAACAGACCAATGGGCAACCAATTAATACATGAAGAAAAAAAAAAGTCAGGAGCAAAAGCTAAGGGTTAACTAATGCAAACTAGCGCCACAAAACAAAAGCTAAGGGTTAACTAAGCCAAGCCAGCGTCACGTACTTGAAGGACTGCACCCTCTCCACTGGAGTTCCATTTATGATAATGGGCTTGTAGTCTCTGTGCTTACTCCTTCTGAAGTCCACCACCAGCTCCTTTGTCTTGCCGATGTTCAGCTGGAGGTGGTTATCCTGGCAGCACAATGCCAGATTCTTCACTTCATCCAAGTAGGCCACCTCATCATTGTTGGAGATGGCGTCCAACACCACTGTGTCGTCAGCAAACTTCACAATGGTATTGGAGCCATGGGTGGCCACACAGTCTGTTCAGTCCAATACCCGTGCACACATACAGCTGTTGAGTCCTAGATCCCTCAGCTTTGTGAACAGTCTACCAGGCACTAATGTGTTAAACGCTGAACTGTAATAAGCAAACAGCTGTCTCACATAGTTA
>NW_005187770.1:37364-41092 GCF_000239375.1 Pundamilia nyererei | reverse complement strand
AGTGGGCGTAGAACTCGTTCAGCTTGTCGGACATGTGACATGTTGATAAAGTTTGCCATGACTTTTTTTGCTTTATTCAAATCTCCTGCTACAATGAGGGCTGAGCCAGAGTCCTAATGTCCCCGTTGCTATTCAGCAACATCATGTAGTTTAGGGGTGGGATGTAGACTACCTTGGCGATTACCGTGGTGAACTCGCAGGGAAGGTAAATAAAAGGCGGAACGTAATGCTCAGGTATTCCAGATGTGGCGAGCAGTTGCTGGAGAGAGTAGAAATGCTTCTGGCCTGCAGTGCGCCTGCTGCCTCAGTCTGTTCCAAACACGAGCATGTTTACCCCGGCGCTTCTTTGTTCTTCTCAGGTGTGCATCCTGTCCATTGTTGCTGTCCGCACTGCGTAGTATCTCAGTCAGCAAGGACGGGTCGGGTTTAACAGTGTCCAAGGTTACATGTGCAAACTTATTACCGATGTTGAGAAGTGATCTGCTGTCGTAAACTTTAAAAATAGAAGATGTGAATGTACTGTACTGACAAGGAGAGTACGGTGTTACTCCAACAACAAGCTATCGCGGACTCCAGATCTGAGGACCCTGCTGGAGAAGAAAAGGAGGGCTTTCAGATCTGGAAACAGAGAGGAAATGACTAGAGTCAAGAATGAGCTAAGGAGAGAGATAAGGAGGGGAAAGGCATGAAGTCAGGACAACTACAGGAGGACGCTGGAGGAGCAGCTCCAGCAGAGCAACACCAGAGATGTGTGGAGAGGACTGAACACAATCACCTGACGAAGCACAACGAGCAGAGGGGGTCCAGAGTCTGGCGACCAGGTTTGGCCTAATAGACTGAGCCAGTTTCTTAACAGGTTCGATTCAGAAGCCCCATCCACCAGAGCTCTTCACACCTCTCTGCAACCCCCCATAGCAACGGGGACATTAGATTCACCACACCTGCCCCCTTTTTCCTTCAACGACTCTACTGCCTCCTACCCCCATGGCAGTCATCAGGAGCCACCCACCCACACCCTACACAGCAGCCTCTCCATCACAACTGACCAGGTGCGAAGTCAGCTGAGGAAGATGAAAATCAGGAAGGCCACGGGTCCGGATGGAATCAGCTCCAGAATTTTGAGGGACTGAGCAGATCAACTCTGTGAGGTTATCACATACATCTTTAACCTCAGTCTCAGCCTGGAGAGAGTCCCCATTCTGCGGAAGACCTCCTGCGTGGTCCCAGTCCCAAAGACAATGCACCCCAAGGAGCAGAACCACTTCAGACCTATTGCCCCGACTTCACACCTGATGAAGACTATGGAGAGAATCATACTTCACCACCTTCACCCACTAGTCAGGAGAGACCTAGACCCGCTGCAGTTTTCCTACCAGCCGAACATTGGGGTGGATCATGCTGTCATCTACCTGCTGCATCGGGCCTTCTCTCATCTGGAGAGCGCCAGGTGCACTGTGAGAGTCATGTTTTTTTATTTCTCCAGTGCCTTCAACACAATACAACCCTCGCTGCTAGGGGAGAAGATGCAGGGAGCACGAGTGGACTATCAGATGTCCTTGTGGATTATTGACTACCTCACCAGGAGACCCCAGTATGTGAGGCTGCAGAACTGTGTGTCTGAGGTGGTAGTCTGTAGCACGAGGCCCCAGAAGGAACAGTACTCACCCCTTTCCTCTTCACCCTGTACACTGCAGACTTCAGTTATGACACAGTCACTTGCCATCTCCAGAAGTTCTCACACCACCATTGTGGGTCGGGTCTCAGAGGGAAATGAACTGGAATACAGAGGGGTCATCGATGACTTTGTCAGCTGGTGTGAAGAGAACCATCTTCGCATTAATGCCAGCAAGACGAAGGAGCTGGTGATTAACTTCAGCAAGAAGCCACACCGGTGAACATCCATGGTTTAAACATTGAAACGGTGGAGGAGTACAAATAACTGGGTGTTCACCAGACACTCCTAAGGATGTTTTACGACACTGTGGTGGCATCTTCTATTTATTATGCTGTGGTCTGCTGGAGTGGTGGAATGGCAGAGAGGGACTCTTGAGAAACTCAACAAACTGGTCAAGAGGGCCAGCTCTTTCCTGGACTGTCCGCTGAAGTCCATCGGGCAAGTTGGGGAGGAGAGGATGTTGTCTAAGCTAACATCCATCATGAACAACACCTCCCACTCTGCATGAGACTGTACGAGCCCTGAGCAGCTCATTCAGCAGTAGACTTTTACACCCACATTTTAGGAAGGAGCGCTACAGCAAGTCATTCCTACCAGCAGCTGTCTGACTCCATAACACAGTTTAACATCCTTTTGGTTATCTTACTCATCAGCTTGTTTGTTCACTGTACATTTTGTACATAGCCTTGCAAATTTTATACATAGCTGTGTACATTTTATACATATCCCTGTGCATTTGTCAGGGGTTGAAGTGTGGGTGAGGGAAGGAGGACCTAAACGCTGGACTCACAGATCGGTGAAGGCTGGTGTTTATAGCAGAACGAAATGAGCAAACAGAACTGAAGCAGGAAATGGCTGACTGGCTGACTGGCTGACTGACGGAACTGAACATATGACAACCTAACAGCGACAATGACACGACAGTGAACTGGTAAAACTGAGGAATTTAAATACACAGACTGAATTATGACGAAATTGGAAACAGGTGAGTATGCGGCTGAAGATAATGAAACAGGAAAGGAAACATGTAGGAAATAAACAGGGAAGAACAGAAAACACGGTCATGTAATTGTTGTTCAGTGCTTTGTGATTGTTATGTCTGTGAAAAGCTCAATATAAATAAACTTTACTTACTTTACTATATACAGCCTGTTTTGATCATAACCCCCTTTTTACTACTTTTGATTTTAACTCTGTATTTCTTAATTCTAATTCATTTTATATTAATTCTTTTCAGCACAACCTCATATGTTGTAGTTTTCCTTTTCATTTTGACATTTTTCATTAACAGATTTGTTTTAAAATCAAACATAAGATATAAAATCAGAGTAAAAAAATAACCACCCAATCAAATGCCATGTGTTGCCAAATAATTTTTTTTTTCAAATAATGTTTGAATATGTTATAAATATCTAATCTTGAAATGATGCAGCATTACAAAACACTGTACAAACTGCAAAAATGACTCATTAAGATATATAACAAAGCAACCAATATCTCAAAATATTTCAATACTAAATATTCTATAACTTGCATGACCACAGTCACACACTGCTCTTCACTGGTATCCAGCCAGCAGTGTATAAGTCTATTTGCAAGTGTATTACTGTGGTTAAGTGATGGGAATCAGTCAAACTAATGATGGTCTTTACATGATCTCACGAGCTAAAATGTGATTACTTCGTTTGGCAGCTGTCCTGGCAGGCTGCTTTTGATTGTGTGTTTTGTGTTTCAGGTGCCCAGCAGGTTTGGTCACTGACTGTAAAAACCTCAAAGTACCTGGACCCAGTCTTCCCAGCAAAGGGAACACTAATTATAAACTCTGGTCATGATTTTTTTCTGTGAAGTCCTTGCATAGTTGCATAGTTCAGCAAGACAGACAGATGATGAAGAACGAAACTACGCAAAATAAACTAGTTGTTGGAGAGTTGGAAAGTTATCACTTTTGCGCTGTCCATCTGTGGAACCAGCACCCAAATAGAGGAAGTCTGGATTAGCTCTCTGTTTGATAAGTGATGCTATGAGTATTGAGGGGTGGCTGTAGCTCAGGTGG
>NW_005187770.1:7084-7890 GCF_000239375.1 Pundamilia nyererei | reverse complement strand
ATTCAGCATTAGAAAATGCTGTACAAACTGCAAAGATGACTCGTTAAGATATATAACAAAGCAATCAATATCTCTAAATATTTCAATACTAAATAGTCTATAATTTGCATGACCTATATGAGTCAAAATATAATTGTGTTAATTAAAGGAGTGAGTCACATTTGAAACATTTTATTGCCATCAACACAGGTACCCCAAATATTATTATGTGATACATAGCTAAATAATCTCCACCTTACTATTCATGTCTCGTTTTACTTTACTTTTTCTTTAGATCCACATTCACACATTGCTCTTCATTGGTATACAGCCAGCAAAGTGCAAGTCTATTTGCAAGTGTATTACTGTGGTTAAATGATGGGCGTCAGTCAAACTAATGATGGACTTTGCATGATCCCACAAGCTAAATTGGGCAGCTGGACTGGCAGGTTGTTTTTGATTGTGTGTTTTGTGTTTCAGGTGCCCAGCAGGTGTGGTCACTGACTGGACTCAGTCTTCCCAGCAAAGGGAACTAGTGGTGTGCAATACTGCAAAATATTGATCTGGTACTCACCTGCACCGCATCTACAATCACACCTCGCTGGCTTAAAACCTTTGCTCTGCTTGTGTTGTTGTTGGTGGTGTTGATGTGTACGGCTGGAAGCAGGAGAGCTGCAGCCATTGAATGTATTTTTACAGAAACCATGTGATTATTGTAAGAGTTGACATCTTGTCGCACGACACGCTGTGCTTACACTGGGGTGTTTCTCGACCCCCTCCGCCCATGTCTCTCTTCCCTCTCCTGTCCCCTCGGGGAGGGGGGATTT
>NW_005187770.1:4686-6123 GCF_000239375.1 Pundamilia nyererei | reverse complement strand
TCTGGATCCAAAATACCGTCCATTTCAGGTCCCAAAGTCAAATGAACACTGCAGCATCACTGAGAGGTGAAAACTGTCTAAATTATTTCATCTTTAATAAAATGATTGGTGTTACTGCTTTACCAGGTGTAACAATTAAGTTTAACATCCAGGCATCCATGAAAACAGGATTTATGAAACTTAACAGAGTTAGAAGTTAGCAAGAAGTTAGCTTGCTAGTTTCCACCTAAACATGATATAGCATGTTCTGACTGAGAGATTTCAGAAAAAATTTAAATGTACAGCTCAGCTAACAAAATTCTTCTAACAAAAAATGAAGAGGGTTCCCAATGGTTAGGGACAAATGCATTCACATGGCAGGATGCTGTAAATGGACCAAACTTCAGTCAGGAGAACAACTGAGATAATCCATCCACAATATGAGGTTAGTCATTAATATACTGCAACAACATGTGAATTCCCATGTTGAATGTTGAATTCTCTTGCAGCTTAGAATTCAACATTAATGAATCAATGGTAGGGAAGTGGAGGAAGCACGAAGAATGAGTTGAGTAAAGTTTGACTTATCTGACTTTTTCATTGTTTTGCTTAATGCGCCTTATAGTCCAGTGCGCCTTATGTATGAAAACAGACCCGTTCATCGACAGTGTGCATTATAATCTGCTGCGCCTTATGGTCAGAATATGGTAAATAAAGCCAAACACAGAAGTTGGGATAGTAACTTAAAGGAAGGGATCGAACACTTTTTACAAGAACTGTTTCTTTGTTCCATCCAGTGAATGGAATAAACATTTTTGGGCATCCCAGAACATCAGTGTGACTTATTTTTACCTAAAAACCAGTATGTCAAATCAGACACATGTAGTGGTACTGTGAGCAATAAATGTAACAATGATATAATTTAATACAAATGCAAACTGAAAGTCAATTTAATTTATTATGTTTTAATTTTCAGAAGGTTTAAAGAACACGTTATAGCAATTATTTCACTGTCGAGGCATCACAGAGTTAAAGTGCTGACTCATTCAATCTTGCAAGGTCAAGTGTTACTGAGACAAAATGACATTTTTATGTTGAAAAAAGTTTCACTACAATATTTATACAATGTAAAAAGATCAATAGTGTAAAGAATATATTTCTGATCTAATGTGTAGACAAATGATGGGATACTTTAAATGAAAAGAAATCCACAGAGATAAGTAGCACCAGATTGGTTTTTAGTGCTTTTTTATGTTTCTTTTCTACCGACTTCAGTACCTGCTGTTTCCAAATGTTTTTGACTATCTGCTCTTATTTCATTTCGTTTTCTATAGTGTCCCTACTTTAACTGAAATAGTTTGGTACAAATACTTGTGAACAATATAACACATGTACAAACATTATTAATCTTCTTATCATTAATCTTTTTATTATTATTATTATTGTTTATTTGCTTTA
>NW_005187770.1:1850-4295 GCF_000239375.1 Pundamilia nyererei | reverse complement strand
ACAATCATACATAAATATGGAACATAAGGAAGATCAGGGTAATATAGAGCTGTTACTCCAAGCCAACCAAAGCACATCAACCACACACACCCAATGCAGATGTTTCTGATCTTGACCCCACCCGACTGTCTCAACCCCATATAGGTGATGGGATGAACAACAGCCAGGTAGCGCTCCACACATGTCACAGTGTTAAAGAATATCTCTGCAGGGTAGGCAAAAGAAAGTGAATACATCCCCATTAGAAGCAACACTGAGTTATTAGTGTCTTTCCCAAGTAAGTAAGTACTGACCACCAATACATATATCAGTTCAAAGACAGTCACATGATAGGTGAAAATGTCAGAGTGACTTGTTGCTGCCAAGAAGGACTGCCGCTGCCATCGTTGGTAAGCCACGTAGAGGATGAAGGTGGAGAGAAAAAGGATGACCAACATCTTAGTGATGTAAAAAGAAATGGTGATTGAAATTCCAATGCTTGAGGTAAAGCAGTCAATGGCAGAGGAAGACGAGTTATCTGACATGCTTCTTAATGTGGTACTTGGGTCTTGTGTGGAAAAATAAGATGGGGAAAAAAGTTAGTTAGTTAACAACATTTAATTAAAATCCACCTTAATGTTTACATTTGCAGCACCAATTAGAGTTTACAGTATACTGATGGTGCTATGAAATTTGATAAATAAATAGATATGATGCATGAAGAATAGTAATTTTACAATTTGATTGCTGTTATCAGATAATGACTAATTTAATGTCTTACTTGATTATGTTTTGACATGTCAAGTCTTAAAATAAATAAAATAATAAACAAATAAAATTCTTTCCTGTGGGTATTAAAATGATCTTTTTCCTTGGTGGGCTAAAGTGTTGTAGTGAAATTACTGAAAAATAATACTAAATGAACTAGCAAATACATTCTTAAATGCATTAAAAATATCATTAAATTTAAAACAATTCAACAATACCAAAAGTTTTGTGAACTGCAGATATTTATAAGATGTTTACCAGAGTAAGCAATATCTCAGATAAATACATCATACAATGAAAATAATAGTAGTAATAACAATGACAATAATAAAAATTATAATGATAGTCTCCACTGTACCATTTATGGCTCTCATTTTAATTCAGTTTTTTCTTTTGATCCAAATTCACACGCTGCTCTTCACTGGTGTTCAGCCCACAGTGTGTAAGTCTATGTATAAGTGTATTACTGAATGTTGTGACATGATGGGCGTCAATCAAACAAATGATGGACTTTGCATGATCCCACACTGAACAATGTGATTAACTCTACTTGCTGCTAGTCTGGCAGATTATTTATGATTGTTTAATTTGTGTTCCAAGTACCCAGCAGGTGTGCTAGGATAATGAGCGACTGGAAACACCTGGGCCCAATTTTTCCACCATAGGGCCAATTGATCATAAACTCAGCTCCAACTATTTAATGACTCAATATTTTCTCTTTTTCACACCAGACTCAGGAAAACCTAGAGATGTTTGTGTGGGAAAATCCCAGCAAATCAGCAGTTTCTGAGAAAACTCAGACCTCCCTGTTTGGCACCAACAACCAGGGCATGTTCAAAGTCCCTTAAATCAGTGTTCATCTAGTCCCTTAAATCAGTGTTCATCTCCATCCTGATGCTCAGGAGTTTCACCAGGTTATCTTGGCCATGTCTACATGCATAAATGCACAACCACATTATTGGCTGATTAGCGGCCGGCAACAAATATACATTTAAAATGTTTGCAGAACAGGAACCTGGACCTGATTGAGCTCACACCATCCCCCGTAAAGCTAAATCTAATGGAGTTACTATATTAATGTTTCCTCTAGTTGAGGTTTACAGTTTACTGATGATGACATTTGATATATGAAACGGCTTACAAATGAAACATTTAACAGTATTTCCTGAAAACCTTCCTTTGTGCGATCAGTGTTAAATAGATCTCATCACAGTAGATGTCTTTCTGAAAGTTAAGTTAAGAAAGTTAAGGATATATTTCATCCACTCTTATCTTTCTTAATGCCTCGTGCCAACACATTGCAGCGCAACTACCTGAACCCAACTCATACAAAGGTTAATTATCTTGTTATTATCTTTACTTCTTCACTGTGTACAACTTTTGATACTGTTGAAAGCCTCAAATCAGAAGAACTTGACTCCCTGGCATAACTCTCAAACGTGAACCTTAAAGCATATAATTAAAATGGACAATTATCTCCTGGACCCCAGTGGGTTAAAGATAAAAAAAATAAAATCTAAACAGAACTCTCTTCATCACCAGGAAAAAATCCAATGTTCAGGGAGCAAGCCAAGGGAATAAGATACCAAGGTACTTAACGGATTGCATTTATATAGCGCTTTTTGGGACCCTTCAATACCACTATTCATTCACTGGTGAAGGCAGCTACAGTTGTAGCCTGGGGGCGGACTGACAGAG
>NW_005187770.1:0-1477 GCF_000239375.1 Pundamilia nyererei | reverse complement strand
AAAAATAAGTCACTGAAAAAAATGTACCAGAGCTCTATTCCACAACATCACTAGAGAAAGTAAAGGCAAACACTGATTGAAGAAGCTGCACAACTAAAATTACTAAAGGGGACTAAAGTGTGGACTGACTTGACACTGAGACAAAGACTGGACCAAGGTTAGGATGAGTAAATGTTTATATTATGTCACATTATATTGTTGGGAAAATGCCAAATGCTAAAGGGAAGAAAATTTTTGACATTATTCATGTCAGGAGTTCAAAAGGCTTTTGGCTGTGCAGGGCTCTCTCTTCTGGAAGATGATTGAATAAAGAATTATAAATGTTTTGACCACTCCTGAGTCGGGTTTTCTCTGTTCTATCATGGGGATCAAAGTACCGGGTTTAAAACCCTACTTCAGATTCTCTAACTGCTCTCTCTGTTTTTTGAATATGCAAACAAACAAAAGACTTAGTTTGATCCTCCAAAAGTTTTTCAATGAGTATTCTTTTAAACAACAGTGAGAGTAACGGGTCAGCTACTGCTAGACATTACCAATAGTGTTACAATGTATCCTATTTTACATTAAGTTGTACATGTCTTACATGTTTTGGAAATGAAAACTGGTATATTTGGATGAAAAAGTGTCAAACTTAAATGCAGTTTGCATGACAATGACACTATAATTCACACCTTTAACAGGATGGATGCCACATTTAAATAAAACACGCAATATTATAATTTTGGACAGACTATTAATTTCTCACATTTATAATACAAAGATACAGATTCAGTATGTATACAGTATGTGGATTGAAGGTCCACATATGTGTATACACATATTAACATAAGAGGTCAATGGAAAATAATTATCATAAACCACAATGTTGTGTAAAAACAAGAGATTAAAAATAATTCACAAAAAATACAACCGAAAGGTTTAACAGAATATTTTTCACAGAACGTGTTTATAACCAAACAAACATAGAATAAAGACTGAAATGAAAACAAAAAAGAGATGAATTAAATAATGATACATTCATCTGTTGAGTCAAGCTATGAGATCATTGATAACTGAACTTTTATGATATTAACTGATTGTTGCATCTTTTGTAAGTAAGGTAAATCCATTAAATCCAGTTCTTATTTAGAATAAATATAGTTTTATCTTGAAATCTGAAAGCTAAAAATTCATATGTTTATCTTTCTTTATTGATCACTTAACTTTGCAATGCTTCCACATCATCAGCCTGATTTTTTTTCCTGAAAACCTTGTCTGTGAAAGTTCTCAGTCATCCAGGTCATCGTAGTCAAAGGAGCTTGCAAAGAAAAGCGTCTGGACTTCTTTAAGTTACTTGAAAATGTTTCACCTCTCATCCGAGAAGCTTCTTCAGTTCTAATGTCAAATGGTGGAGAGTCCCAGATATAAACCTAGTGGGAGTGACCCCCCACAGAGGGACAAAAGGACCCCCTGATGATCCTCTAATCGCCTGAGCCAA